>NW_027069159.1:0-135883 GCF_037157495.1 Lathamus discolor
TGTGCAAAAATGGGATAGAAATGGCCAAAAACTCTTTAAAATGTGTTAGAAATGGAGAAAAATGGGTTACAAATGGACAAAAAATGGATAAGAAATGGCCAAAAGTAGCTTAAAAGGGGTTAGAGATGTGCAAAAATGAGTTAGAAATGGCCAAGAATGGCATAAAACAGGTTAAGAATGGCCAAAAATGGGTTAGAAATGGCCAAAAAGGCTTTAAAGCAGGTAAGAGATGTGTAAAAAAAAAAAAAAAATAAAATGGTTAGAAGTGGCAAAAAAATGGATGGTGAGAAATGCAAAAAACTGGGTTAGAAACGGAAAAAAAAATAGCATAAACCGTGCACACACATCTCTAACCTGCTTTAAAGCCTTTTTGGCCATTTCTAACCCGCTTTTGGCCAACTTAGGCCATTTCTAACCCGTTTTCGCACATCTCTAACCCGCTTTAAAGCTTTTTTGGCCGTTTCTAACCCGTTTTAAGCCAGCTTTGGTCATTTCTGACCCATTTTTGCACATCTCTAACCTTTTTTAAGCCGGTTTTGGCTATTTCTCACTCATCTCTGCTTACCTCTAACCCTTTTTTAAACCGGTTTTGGCCATTTCTAATCCAATTTTTGAACATTTCTAACCCGTTTTAAATCATTTTTGGCCATTTCTATCCCATTTTTGCATGTCTAGAACCCTTTTAATGCATTTTTGACTCATTCTAAACCATTTTTGCCCACTTTCCACCCGTTTTAAGCTAGTTTTTTTTCTGTTTCTAACCCAGTTTTCCCCATTTCTTTACCCACTTGAATCCATTTTTGGCCATTTCTAGCCCATTTTTTGCACATCTCTAACCTGCTTTAAAGCAGTTTTGGCCATTTCTAACCATTTCTGGCACATCTCTAACCTGCTTTAAAGCAGTTTTGGCCATTTCTAACCATTTCTGGCACATCTCTAACCTCTTTTAAGCCATTCTTTGCCATTTCTAACCCATTTCTGCTCATCTCTAGCCCTTTTAAAGCCACGTTTGGGTCTTTCTACACCATTTTCTCTGACTTTCAACCTGGTTTAAGCCATTTTTCTTTCCTTTTCTAACTCATTTTTTGCCCATTGCTCACACGATTTAAACCATATTTGGGTTTATCTAAACCATTTTTACACACTTCTAACACATTTTAAGCCATTTTTCACTATTTCTATCCCATTTTAAGGCGTTTTTGGCCATTTCTAACCCATTTTTGCATACATCTAACCCTTTTAAAGCCGTTTTGGGCTCTTTCTAAAACACTTTCTTCTGCATTCAAGTAATTATAAGCATTTTTTTTTCTTTTCTGACCCATTTTTGGCCCAGTTCTCACACGTTTTATGCCATTTTCGGCCACATCTAACCCTTTTTTACCCACTACTAACCCATTTTAACCCTTTTTTGGCTATATCTAACCCATTTTAAGCTATTTTTGGCCATTCCTAACCCTTTTTTGCTCATCTCTAGCCCCTTTTAAGCCAATTTTGGCTTTTTCTAAACCGTTCTCGCATACCTCTAACCCTTTTAAGCCGGTTTTGGCCATTTCTAATGCATTTTTTGTCCATTTTTGAGGCTTTTTAAATAAATTTTGGCCATTTCTATTCCATTTTTGCAAATCTCTAACCCTTTTAAAGCCATTTTTGGTTCTTTCTAAACCATTTCTCCCCACTTTCAACACGGTTTATGCTATTTTTTTTTTTTCCGTTTCTAACCCAGTTTTCTGCATTTCTCACCATCTTTAATCCATTTTTTGCCACTTCTAACCATTTTATTTTTTTTTTTTTTTTACACATCTCTTACCTGCTTTAAAGCCTTTTTGGCCATTTCTAACCCAATTTTGGCCATTCTTAACCTGTTTTATGCCATTCTTGGCCATTTCTAACTCATTTTTGCACATCTCTAACCCCTTTTAAGCCTCTAACCCTTTTAAGCCGGTTTTGGCCATTTCTAATGCATTTTTTGTCCATTTTTGAGGCTTTTTAAATAAATTTTGGCCATTTCTATTCCATTTTTGCAAATCTCTAACCCTTTTAAAGCCATTTTTGGTTCTTTCTAAACCATTTCTCCCCACTTTCAACACGGTTTATGCTATTTTTTTTTTCTGTTTCTAACCCAGTTTTCTGCATTTCTCACCATCTTTAATCCATTTTTTGCCACTTCTAACCATTTTATTTTTTATTTTTTTTTACACAACTCTTACCTGCTTTAAAGCCTTTTTGGCCATTTCTAACCAAATTTTGGCCATTCTTAACCTGTTTTATGCCATTCTTGGATATTTCTAACTCATTTTTGCACATCTCTAACCCCTTTTAAGCTACTTTTGGCCATTTCTTATCCATTTTTTGTCCATTTCTAACCCATTTTTTCTCCATTTCTAACACATTTTTTTGCTCTACCTGAACGATTTTTGCCAACTTTCCACTCGTTTGAAGGTTTTTTCTATTTCCTTTCTAACCAACTTTTCCCCATTTCTTACCTGCTTTAACCCATTTTTGCCATTTCTAACCATTGCACACACATCTCTAACCTGCTTTAAAGCCTTTTTGGCCATTTCTAACCCGCTTTTGGCCAACTTAGGCCATTTCTAACCCGTTTTCGCACATCTCTAACCCGCTTTAAAGCTTTTTTGGCCGTTTCTAACCCATTTTAAGCCAGCTTTGGTCATTTCTGACCCATTTTTGCACATCTCTAACCTTTTTTAAGCTGGTTTTGGCTATTTCTCACTCATCTCTGCTTACCTCTAACCCTTTTTTAAACCGGTTTTGGCCATTTCTAATCCAATTTTTGAACATTTCTAACCCGTTTTAAATCATTTTTGGCCATTTCTATCCCATTTTTGCATGTCTAGAACCCTTTTAATGCATTTTTGACTCATTCTAAACCATTTTTGCCCACTTTCCACCCGTTTTAAGCTAGTTTTTTTTCTGTTTCTAACCCAGTTTTCCCCATTTCTTTACCCACTTGAATCCATTTTTGGCCATTTCTAGCCCATTTTTTGCACATCTCTAACCTGCTTTAAAGCAGTTTTGGCCATTTCTAACCATTTCTGGCACATCTCTAACCTCTTTTAAGCCATTCTTTGCCATTTCTAACCCATTTCTGCTCATCTCTAGCCCTTTTAAAGCCACGTTTGGGTCTTTCTACACCATTTTTTCTGACTTTCAACCTGGTTTAAGCCATTTTTCTTTCCTTTTCTAACTCATTTTTTGCCATTGCTCACACGATTTAAACCATTTTTGGGTTTATCTAAACCATTTTTACACACTTCTAACACATTTTAAGCCATTTTTCACTATTTCTATCCCATTTTAAGGCGTTTTTGGCCATTTGTAACCCATTTTTGCATACATCTAACCCTTTGAAAGCCGTTTTGGCTCTTTCTAAAACACTCTCTTCCGCATTCAAGTAATTATAAGCATTTTTTTTTTCTTTTCTGACCCATTTTTGGCCCAGTTCTCACACGTTTTATGCCATTTTCGGCTACATCTAACCCTTTTTTACCCACTACTAACCCATTTTAACCCTTTTTTGGCTATATCTAACCCATTTTAAGCTATTTTTGGCCATTTCTAACCCTTTTTTGCTCATCTCTAGCCCCTTTTAAGCCAATTTTGGCTTTTTCTAAACTGTTCTCGCGTACCTCTAACCCTTTTAAGCCGGTTTTGGCCATTTCTAATGCATTTTTTGTCCATTTTTGAGGCTTTTTAAATAAATTTTGGCCATTTCTATTCCATTTTTGCAAATCTCTAACCCTTTTAAAGCCATTTTTGGTTCTTTCTAAACCATTTCTCCCCACTTTCAACACGGTTTATGCTATTTTGTTTTTCCGTTTCTAACCCAGTTTTCTGCATTTCTCACCATCTTTAATCCATTTTTTGCCACTTCTAACCATTTTATTTTTTTTTTTTTTTTTACACATCTCTTACCTGCTTTTAAAGCCTTTTTGGCCATTTCTAACCCATTTTTGGCCATTCTTAACCTGTTTTATGCCATTCTTGGCCATTTCTAACTCATTTTTGCACATCTCTAACCCCTTTTAAGCTACTTTTGGCCATTTCTTATCCATTTTTTATCCATTTCTAACCCATTTTTCTCCATTTCTACACATTTTAAAGAGTTTTTGGCCATTTCTATCCCATTTTTGCACATCTCTAATCCTATTTAAGCCTTTTTGGGGCTATATCTTCACCATTTTTTCCCTCATTCAAAACTTTTTATGCTTTTTTTCTGTTTCTAATGCAGTTTTTCCCATTTCTCTCCCGCTTTAATGCATTTTTGGCCATTTCTGACCAGTTTTTGCACATCTCTAACCTGCTTTAAAGCCTTTTTGGCCATTTCTATCCCAGTTTTTGCATATCTCTTACCCTTTTTAAGCCTTTTTTGGCTATACCTTAACCATTTTTGCCCTCCTTCAACTCTTATTAAGCTTTTTTTTTTTTTTTTTTCTAACACAGTTTCTCCCAATTATTACCCGCTTTAATCCTTTTTTGGCCATTTCTAAACCACTTTACACATCTCTAACCTGCTTTAAAGCATTTTTGGCCATTCCAACCATTTTTGGCACATCTATAAGCCCTTTTAAGCCATTTTTTTTGCCATTTCTAACCCATTTTTGCTCACTCCTAACACATTTTAAGCCATTTTTCACCATTTCTGTCCCAATTTAAACCTTCTGGGCCATTTCTAGCACAGTTTTGCAAACTTCTAACCCATTTTAAGCAATTTTTGGCCATTCCTACCCCAGTTTTACCCCTATCTAACCACCTTTAAGCCGCTTTTGGCCATTTATAACCCAATTTTCCTCAGCTCTAACCCTTTTTAAGCCTTTTTTTGCTCTACCTGAACGATTTTTGCCAACTTTCCACTCGTTTGAAGGTTTTTTCTATTTCCTTTCTAACCAACTTTTCCCCATTTCTTACCTGCTTTAACCCATTTTTGCCATTTCTAACCATTGCACACACATCTCTAACCTGCTTTAAAGCCTTTTTGGCCATTTCTAACCCGCTTTTGGCCAACTTAGGCCATTTCTAACCCGTTTTCGCACATCTCTAACCCGCTTTAAAGCTTTTTTGGCCGTTTCTAACCCGTTTTAAGCCAGCTTTGGTCATTTCTGACCCATTTTTGCACATCTCTAACCTTTTTTAAGCCGGTTTTGGCTATTTCTCACTCATCTCTGCTTACCTCTAACCCTTTTTAAACCGGTTTTGGCCATTTCTAATCCAATTTTTGAACATTTCTAACCCGTTTTAAATCATTTTTGGCCATTTCTATCCCATTTTTGCGTGTCTAGAACCCTTTTAATGCATTTTTGACTCATTCTAAACCATTTTTGCCCACTTTCCACCCGTTTTAAGCTAGTTTTTTTCTGTTTCTAACCCAGTTTTCCCCATTTCTTTACCACTTGAATCCATTTTTGGCCATTTCTAGCCCATTTTTGCACATCTCTAACCTGCTTTAAAGCAGTTTTGGCCATTTCTAACCATTTCTGGCACATCTCTAACCTCTTTTAAGCCATTCTTTGCCATTTCTAACCCATTTCTGCTCATCTCTAGCCCTTTTAAAGACACGTTTGGGTCTTTCTACACCATTTTTTCTGACTTTCAACCTGGTTTTAAGCCGTTTTTCTTTCCTTTTCTAACTCATTTTTTGCCCATTGCTCACACGATTTAAACCATTTTTGGGTTTATCTAAACCATTTTTACACACTTCTAACACATTTTAAGCCATTTTTCACTATTTCTATCCCATTTTAAGGCGTTTTTGGCCATTTGTAACCCATTTTTGCATACATCTAACCCTTTTAAAGCCGTTTTTGGCTCTTTCTAAAACACTCTCTTCCGCATTCAAGTAATTATAAGCATTTTTTTTTCTTTTCTGACCCATTTTTGGCCCAGTTCTCACACGTTTTATGCCATTTTCGGCTACAACTAACCATTTTAACCCACTACTAACCCATTTTAACCTTTTTTTGGCTATATCTAACCCATTTTATGCTATTTTTGGCCATTTCTAACCCTTTTTTGCTCATCTCTAGCCCCTTTTAAGCCTAATTTGGCTTTTTCTAAACCGTTCTCGCATACCTCTAACCCTTTTAAGCCGGTTTTGGCCATTTTTAATGCATTTTTTGTCCATTTTTGAGGCTTTTTAAATAAATTTTGGCCATTTCTATTCCATTTCTGCAAATCTCTAACCCTTTTAAAGCCATTTTTGGTTCTTTCTAAACCATTTCTCCCCACTTTCAACACGGTTTATGCTATTTTTTTTTTCCGTTTCTAACCCAGTTTTCTGCATTTCTCACCATCTTTAATCCATTTTTTTGCCACTTCTAACCATTTTTTTTTTTTTTTTTACACATCTCTTACCTGCTTTAAAGCCTTTTTGGCCATTTCTAACCCATTTTTGGCCATTCTTAACCTGTTTTATGCCATTCTTGGCCATTTCTAACTCATTTTTGCACATCTCTAACCCCTTTTAAGCTACTTTTGGCCATTTCTTATCCATTTTTTATCCATTTCTAACCCATTTTCTCCATTTCTAACACATTTTAAGAGTTTTTGGCCATTTCTATCCCATTTTTGCACATCTCTAATCCTATTTAAGCCTTTTTGGGCTATATCTTCACCATTTTTTCCCTCATTCAAAACTTTTTATGCTTTTTTTCTGTTTCTAATGCAGTTTTTCCCATTTCTCTCCCGCTTTAATGCATTTTTGGCCATTTCTGACCAGTTTTTGCACATCTCTAACCT
This sequence comes from Lathamus discolor, assembly GCF_037157495.1. Lineage (NCBI taxonomy): Eukaryota > Metazoa > Chordata > Aves > Psittaciformes > Psittacidae > Lathamus > Lathamus discolor. Next base: position 6,754 of record NW_027069159.1, read on the forward strand.
GCTTTAAAGCCTTTTTGGCCATTTCTATCCCAGTTTTTGCATATCTCTTACCCTTTTTAAGCCTTTTTTGGCTATACCTTAACCATTTTTGCCCTCCTTCAACTCTTATTAAGCTTTTTTTTTTTTTTTTTTCTAACACAGTTTCTCCCAATTATTACCCGCTTTAATCCTTTTTTGGCCATTTCTAAACCACTTTTACACATCTCTAACCTGCTTTAAAGCATTTTTGGCCATTTCCAACCATTTTTGGCACATCTATAAGCCCTTTTAAGCCATTTTTTTGCCATTTCTAACCCATTTTTGCTCACTCCTAACGCATTTTAAGCCATTTTTCACCATTTCTGTCCCAATTTAAACCTTCTGGGCCATTTCTAGCACAGTTTTGCAAACTTCTAACCCATTTTAAGCAATTTTTGGCCATTCCTACCCCAGTTTTACCCCTATCTAACCACCTTTAAGCCGCTTTTGGCCATTTATAACCCAATTTTTCCTCAGCTCTAACCCTTTTTAAGCCTTTTTTTTGCTCTACCTGAACGATTTTTGCCAACTTTCCACTCGTTTGAAGGTTTTTTCTATTTCCTTTCTAACCAACTTTTCCCCATTTCTTACCTGCTTTAACCCATTTTTGCCATTTCTAACCATTGCACACACATCTCTAACCTGCTTTAAAGCCTTTTTGGCCATTTCTAACCCGCTTTTGGCCAACTTAGGCCATTTCTAACCCGTTTTCGCACATCTCTAACCCGCTTTAAAGCTTTTTTGGCCGTTTCTAACCCGTTTTAAGCCAGCTTTGGTCATTTCTGACCCATTTTTGCACATCTCTAACCTTTTTTAAGCCGGTTTTGGCTATTTCTCACTCATCTCTGCTTACCTCTAACCCTTTTTAAACCGGTTTTGGCCATTTCTAATCCAATTTTTGAACATTTCTAACCCGTTTTAAATCATTTTTGGCCATTTCTATCCCATTTTTGCGTGTCTAGAACCCTTTTAATGCATTTTTGACTCATTCTAAACCATTTTTGCCCACTTTCCACCCGTTTTAAGCTAGTTTTTTTCTGTTTCTAACCCAGTTTTCCCCATTTCTTTACCCACTTGAATCCATTTTTGGCCATTTCTAGCCCATTTTTGCACATCTCTAACCTGCTTTAAAGCAGTTTTGGCCATTTCTAACCATTTCTGGCACATCTCTAACCTCTTTTAAGCCATTCTTTGCCATTTCTAACCCATTTCTGCTCATCTCTAGCCCTTTTAAAGACACGTTTGGGTCTTTCTACACCATTTTTTCTGACTTTCAACCTGGTTTAAGCCATTTTTCTTTCCTTTTCTAACTCATTTTTTGCCCATTGCTCACACGATTTAAACCATTTTTGGATTTATCTAAACCATTTTTACACACTTCTAACACATTTTAAGCCATTTTTCACTATTTCTATCCCATTTTAAGGCGTTTTTGGCCATTTCTAACCCATTTTTGCATACATCTAACCCTTTTAAAGCCGTTTTGGGCTCTTTCTAAAACACTCTCTTCCGCATTCAAGTAATTATAAGCATTTTTTTTTCTTTTCTGACCCATTTTTGGCCCAGTTCTCACACGTTTTATGCCATTTTCGGCTACAACTAACCCTTTTTTACCCACTACTAACCCATTTTAACCCTTTTTTGGCTATATCTAACCCATTTTATGCTATTTTTGGCCATTTCTAACCCTTTTTTGCTCATCTCTAGCCCCTTTTAAGCCTAATTTGGCTTTTTCTAAACCGTTCTCGCATACCTCTAACCCTTTTAAGCCGGTTTTGGCCATTTCTAATGCATTTTTTGTCCATTTTTTGAGGCTTTTTAAATAAATTTTGGCCATTTCTATTCCATTTTTGCAAATCTCTAACCCTTTTAAAGCCATTTTTGGTTCTTTCTAAACCATTTCTCCCCACTTTCAACACGGTTTATGCTATTTTTTTTTTCCGTTTCTAACCCAGTTTTCTGCATTTCTCACCATCTTTAATCCATTTTTTTTGCCACTTCTAACCATTTTTTTTTTTTTTTACACATCTCTTACCTGCTTTAAAGCCTTTTTGGCCATTTCTAACCCATTTTTGGCCATTCTTAACCTGTTTTATGCCATTCTTGGCCATTTCTAACTCATTTTTGCACATCTCTAACCCCTTTTAAGCTACTTTTGGCCATTTCTTATCCATTTTTTATCCATTTCTAACCCATTTTTCTCCATTTCTAACACATTTTAAAGAGTTTTTGGCCATTTCTATCCCATTTTTGCACATCTCTAATCCTATTTAAGCCTTTTTGGGCTATATCTTCACCATTTTTTCCCTCATTCAAAACTTTTTATGCTTTTTTTCTGTTTCTAATGCAGTTTTTCCCATTTCTCTCCCGCTTTAATGCATTTTTGGCCATTTCTGACCAGTTTTTGCACATCTCTAACCTGCTTTAAAGCCTTTTGGCCATTTCTATCCCAGTTTTTGCATATCTCTTACCCTTTTTAAGCCTTTTTTGGCTATACCTTAACCATTTTTGCCCTCCTTCAACTCTTATTAAGCTTTTTTTTTTTTTTTTTCTAACACAGTTTCTCCAATTATTACCCGCTTTAATCCTTTTTTGGCCATTTCTAAACCACTTTTACACATCTCTAACCTGCTTTAAAGCATTTTTGGCCATTTCCAACCATTTTTGGCACATCTATAAGCCCTTTTAAGCCATTTTTTTGCCATTTCTAACCCATTTTTGCTCACTCCTAACGCATTTTAAGCCATTTTTCACCATTTCTGTCCCAATTTAAACCTTCTGGGCCATTTCTAGCACAGTTTTGCAAACTTCTAACCCATTTTAAGCAATTTTTGGCCATTCCTACCCAGTTTTACCCCTATCTAACCACCTTTAAGCCGCTTTTGGCCATTTATAACCCAATTTTCCTCAGCTCTAACCCTTTTTAAGCCTTTTTTTGCTCTACCTGAACGATTTTTGCCAACTTTCCACTTGTTTGAAGGTTTTTTCTATTTCCTTTCTAACCAACTTTTCCCCATTTCTTACCTGCTTTAACCCATTTTTGCCATTTCTAACCATTGCACACACATCTCTAACCTGCTTTAAAGCCTTTTTGGCCATTTCTAACCCGCTTTTGGCCAACTTAGGCCATTTCTAACCCGTTTTCGCACATCTCTAACCCGCTTTAAAGCTTTTTTGGCCGTTTCTAACCCGTTTTAAGCCAGCTTTGGTCATTTCTGACCCATTTTTGCACATCTCTAACCTTTTTTTAAGCCGGTTTTGGCTATTTCTCACTCATCTCTGCTTACCTCTAACCCTTTTTAAACCGGTTTTGGCCATTTCTAATCCAATTTTTGAACATTTCTAACCCGTTTTAAATCATTTTTGGCCATTTCTATCCCATTTCTGCGTGTCTAGAACCCTTTTAATGCATTTTTGACTCATTCTAAACCATTTTTGCCCACTTTCCACCCGTTTTAAGCTAGTTTTTTTCTGTTTCTAACCCAGTTTTCCCCATTTCTTTACCCACTTGAATCCATTTTTGGCCATTTCTAGCCCATTTTTGCACATCTCTAACCTGCTTTAAAGCAGTTTTGGCCATTTCTAACCATTTCTGGCACATCTCTAACCTCTTTTAAGCCATTCTTTGCCATTTCTAACCCATTTCTGCTCATCTCTAGCCCTTTTAAAGACACGTTTGGGTCTTTCTACACCATTTTTTTCTGACTTTCAACCTGGTTTAAGCCATTTTTCTTTCCTTTTCTAACTCATTTTTTGCCCATTGCTCACACGATTTAAACCATTTTTGGGTTTATCTAAACCATTTTTACACACTTCTAACACATTTTAAGCCATTTTTCACTATTTCTATCCCATTTTAAGGCGTTTTTGGCCATTTGTAACCCATTTTTGCATACATCTAACCCTTTTAAAGCCGTTTTTGGCTCTTTCTAAAACACTCTCTTCCGCATTCAAGTAATTATAAGCATTTTTTTTCTTTTCTGACCCATTTTTGGCCCAGTTCTCACACGTTTTATGCCATTTTCGGCTACATCTAACCCTTTTTTACCCACTACTAACCCATTTTAACCCTTTTTTGGCTATATCTAACCCATTTTAAGCTATTTTTGGCCATTTCTAACCCTTTTTTGCTCATCTCTAGCCCCTTTTAAGCCTAATTTGGCTTTTTCTAAACCGTTCTCGCATACCTCTAACCCTTTTAAGCCGGTTTTGGCCATTTCTAATGCATTTTTTGTCCATTTTTGAGGCTTTTTAAATAAATTTTGGCCATTTCTATTCATTTTTGCAAATCTCTAACCCTTTTAAAGCCATTTTTGGTTCTTTCTAAACCATTTCTCCCCACTTTCAACACGGTTTATGCTATTTTTTTTTCCGTTTCTAACCCAGTTTTCTGCATTTCTCACCATCTTTAATCCATTTTTTTGCCACTTCTAACCATTTTTTTTTTTTTTTTACACATCTCTTACCTGCTTTAAAGCCTTTTTGGCCATTTCTAACCCATTTTTGGCCATTCTTAACCTGTTTTATGCCATTCTTGGCCATTTCTAACTCATTTTTGCACATCTCTAACCCCTTTTAAGCTACTTTTGGCCATTTCTTATCCATTTTTTATCCATTTCTAACCCATTTTTCTCCATTTCTAACACATTTTAAAGAGTTTTTGGCCATTTCTATCCCATTTTGCACATCTCTAATCCTATTTAAGCCTTTTTGGGCTATATCTTCACCATTTTTTCCCTCATTCAAAACTTTTTATGCTTTTTTTCTGTTTCTAATGCAGTTTTTCCCATTTCTCTCCCGCTTTAATGCATTTTTGGCCATTTCTGACCAGTTTTTGCACATCTCTAACCTGCTTTAAAGCCTTTTTGGCCATTTCTATCCCAGTTTTTGCATATCTCTTACCCTTTTTAAGCCTTTTTTGGCTATACCTTAACCATTTTTGCCCTCCTTCAACTCTTATTAAGCTTTTTTTTTTTTTTTTTCCTAACACAGTTTCTCCCAATTATTACCCGCTTTAATCCTTTTTTGGCCATTTCTAAACCACTTTTACACATCTCTAACCTGCTTAAAGCATTTTTGGCCATTTCCAACCATTTTTGGCACATCTATAAGCCCTTTTAAGCCATTTTTTTGCCATTTCTAACCCATTTTTGCTCACTCCTAACGCATTTTAAGCCATTTTTCACCATTTCTGTCCCAATTTAAACCTTCTGGGCCATTTCTAGCACAGTTTTGCAAACTTCTAACCCATTTTAAGCAATTTTTGGCCATTCCTACCCCAGTTTTACCCCTATCTAACCACCTTTAAGCCGCTTTTGGCCATTTATAACCCAATTTTCCTCAGCTCTAACCCTTTTTAAGCCTTTTTTTGCTCTACCTGAACGATTTTTGCCAACTTTCCACTCGTTTGAAGGTTTTTTCTATTTCCTTTCTAACCAACTTTTCCCCATTTCTTACCTGCTTTAACCCATTTTTGCCATTTCTAACCATTGCACACACATCTCTAACCTGCTTTAAAGCCTTTTTGGCCATTTCTAACCCGCTTTTGGCCAACTTAGGCCATTTCTAACCCGTTTTCGCACATCTCTAACCCGCTTTAAAGCTTTTTTGGCCGTTTCTAACCCGTTTTAAGCCAGCTTTGGTCATTTCTGACCCATTTTTGCACATCTCTAACCTTTTTTAAGCCGGTTTTGGCTATTTCTCACTCATCTCTGCTTACCTCTAACCCTTTTTAAACCGGTTTTGGCCATTTCTAATCCAATTTTTGAACATTTCTAACCCGTTTTAAATCATTTTTGGCCATTTCTATCCCATTTTTGCGTGTCTAGAACCCTTTTAATGCATTTTTGACTCATTCTAAACCATTTTTGCCCACTTTCCACCCGTTTTAAGCTAGTTTTTTTCTGTTTCTAACCCAGTTTTCCCCATTTCTTTACCCACTTGAATCCATTTTTGGCCATTTCTAGCCCATTTTTGCACATCTCTAACCTGCTTTAAAGCAGTTTTGGCCATTTCTAACCATTTCTGGCACATCTCTAACCTCTTTTAAGCCATTCTTTGCCATTTCTAACCCATTTCTGCTCATCTCTAGCCCTTTTAAAGCCACGTTTGGGTCTTTCTACACCATTTTTTCTGACTTTCAACCTGGTTTAAGCCATTTTTCTTTCCTTTTCTAACTCATTTTTTGCCCATTGCTCACACGATTTAAACCATTTTTGGATTTATCTAAACCATTTTTACACACTTCTAACACATTTTAAGCCATTTTTCACTATTTCTATCCCATTTTAAGGCGTTTTTGGCCATTTCTAACCCATTTTTGCATACATCTAACCCTTTTAAGGCCGTTTTGGGCTCTTTCTAAAACACTCTCTTCCGCATTCAAGTAATTATAAGCATTTTTTTTTCTTTTCTGACCCATTTTTGGCCCAGTTCTCACACGTTTTATGCCATTTTCGGCTACAACTAACCCTTTTTTACCCACTACTAACCCATTTTAACCCTTTTTTGGCTATATCTAACCCATTTTATGCTATTTTTGGCCATTTCTAACCCTTTTTTGCTCATCTCTAGCCCCTTTTAAGCCTAATTTGGCTTTTTCTAAACCGTTCTCGCATACCTCTAACCCTTTTAAGCCGGTTTTGGCCATTTCTAATGCATTTTTTGTCCATTTTTGAGGCTTTTTAAATAAATTTTGGCCATTTCTATTCCATTTTTGCAAATCTCTAACCCTTTTAAAGCCATTTTTGGTTCTTTCTAAACCATTTCTCCCCACTTTCAACACGGTTTATGCTATTTTTTTTTTCCGTTTCTAACCCAGTTTTCTGCATTTCTCACCATCTTTAATCCATTTTTTTGCCACTTCTAACCATTTTTTTTTTTTTTTTACACATCTCTTACCTGCTTTAAAGCCTTTTTGGCCATTTCTAACCCATTTTTGGCCATTCTTAACCTGTTTTATGCCATTCTTGGCCATTTCTAACTCATTTTTGCACATCTCTAACCCCTTTTAAGCTACTTTTGGCCATTTCTTATCCATTTTTTATCCATTTCTAACCCATTTTTCTCCATTTCTAACACATTTTAAACAGTTTTTGGCCATTTCTATCCCATTTTTGCACATCTCTAATCCTATTTAAGCCTTTTTGGGCTATATCTTCACCATTTTTTCCCTCATTCAAAACTTTTTATGCTTTTTTTCTGTTTCTAATGCAGTTTTTCCCATTTCTCTCCCGCTTTAATGCATTTTTGGCCATTTCTGACCAGTTTTTGCACATCTCTAACCTGCTTTAAAGCCTTTTTGGCCATTTCTATCCCAGTTTTTGCATATCTCTTACCCTTTTTAAGCCTTTTTTGGCTATACCTTAACCATTTTTGCCCTCCTTCAACTCTTATTAAGCTTTTTTTTTTTTTTTTTCTAACACAGTTTCTCCCAATTATTACCCGCTTTAATCCTTTTTTGGCCATTTCTAAACCACTTTTACACATCTCTAACCTGCTTTAAAGCATTTTTGGCCATTTCCAACCATTTTTGGCACATCTATAAGCCCTTTTAAGCCATTTTTTTGCCATTTCTAACCCATTTTTGCTCACTCCTAACGCATTTTAAGCCATTTTTCACCATTTCTGTCCCAATTTAAACCTTTTGGGCCATTTCTAGCACAGTTTTGCAAACTTCTAACCCATTTTAAGCAATTTTTGGCCATTCCTACCCCAGTTTTACCCCTATCTAACCACCTTTAAGCCGCTTTTGGCCATTTATAACCCAATTTTCCTCAGCTCTAACCCTTTTTAAGCCTTTTTTTGCTCTACCTGAACGATTTTTGCCAACTTTCCACTCGTTTGAAGGTTTTTTCTATTTCCTTTCTAACCAACTTTTCCCCATTTCTTACCTGCTTTAACCCATTTTTGCCATTTCTAACCATTGCACACACATCTCTAACCTGCTTTAAAGCCTTTTTGGCCATTTCTAACCCGCTTTTGGCCAACTTAGGCCATTTCTAACCCGTTTTCGCACATCTCTAACCCGCTTTAAAGCTTTTTTGGCCGTTTCTAACCCGTTTTAAGCCAGCTTTGGTCATTTCTGACCCATTTTTGCACATCTCTAACCTTTTTTAAGCCGGTTTTGGCTATTTCTCACTCATCTCTGCTTACCTCTAACCCTTTTTAAACCGGTTTTGGCCATTTCTAATCCAATTTTTGAACATTTCTAACCCGTTTTAAATCATTTTTGGCCATTTCTATCCCATTTCTGCGTGTCTAGAACCCTTTTAATGCATTTTTGACTCATTCTAAACCATTTTTGCCCACTTTCCACCCGTTTTAAGCTAGTTTTTTTCTGTTTCTAACCCAGTTTTCCCCATTTCTTTACCCACTTGAATCCATTTTTGGCCATTTCTAGCCCATTTTTGCACATCTCTAACCTGCTTTAAAGCAGTTTTGGCCATTTCTAACCATTTCTGGCACATCTCTAACCTCTTTTAAGCCATTCTTTGCCATTTCTAACCCATTTCTGCTCATCTCTAGCCCTTTTAAAGCCACGTTTGGGTCTTTCTACACCATTTTCTCTGACTTTCAACCTGGTTTAAGCCGTTTTTCTTTCCTTTTCTAACTCATTTTTTGCCCATTGCTCACACGATTTAAACCATTTTTGGGTTTATCTAAACCATTTTTACACACTTCTAACACATTTTAAGCCATTTTTCACTATTTCTATCCCATTTTAAGGCGTTTTTGGCCATTTGTAACCCATTTTTGCATACATCTAACCCTTTTAAAGCCGTTTTTGGCTCTTTCTAAAACACTCTCTTCTGCATTCAAGTAATTATAAGCATTTTTTTTTCTTTTCTGACCCATTTTTGGCCCAGTTCTCACACGTTTTATGCCATTTTCGGCTACATCTAACCCTTTTTTACCCACTACTAACCCATTTTAACCCTTTTTTGGCTATATCTAACCCATTTTAAGCTATTTTTGGCCATTTCTAACCCTTTTTTGCTCATCTCTAGCCCCTTTTAAGCCTAATTTGGCTTTTTCTAAACCGTTCTCGCATACCTCTAACCCTTTTAAGCCGGTTTTGGCCATTTCTAATGCATTTTTTGTCCATTTTTGAGGCTTTTTAAATAAATTTTGGCCATTTCTATTCCATTTTTGCAAATCTCTAACCCTTTTAAAGCCATTTTTGGTTCTTTCTAAACCATTTCTCCCCACTTTCAACACGGTTTATGCTATTTTTTTTTTCCGTTTCTAACCCAGTTTTCTGCATTTCTCACCATCTTTAATCCATTTTTTTGCCACTTCTAACCATTTTTTTTTTTTTTTTTTACACATCTCTTACCTGCTTTAAAGCCTTTTTGGCCATTTCTAACCCATTTTTGGCCATTCTTAACCTGTTTTATGCCATTCTTGGCCATTTCTAACTCATTTTTGCACATCTCTAACCCCTTTTAAGCTACTTTTGGCCATTTCTTATCCATTTTTTATCCATTTCTAACCCATTTTTCTCCATTTCTAACACATTTTAAAGAGTTTTTGGCCATTTCTATCCCATTTTTGCACATCTCTAATCCTATTTAAGCCTTTTTGGGCTATATCTTCACCATTTTTTCCCTCATTCAAAACTTTTTATGCTTTTTTTCTGTTTCTAATGCAGTTTTTCCCATTTCTCTCCCGCTTTAATGCATTTTTGGCCATTTCTGACCAGTTTTTGCACATCTCTAACCTGCTTTAAAGCCTTTTTGGCCATTTCTATCCCAGTTTTTGCATATCTCTTACCCTTTTTAAGCCTTTTTTGGCTATACCTTAACCATTTTTGCCCTCCTTCAACTCTTATTAAGCTTTTTTTTTTTTTTTTCCTAACACAGTTTCTCCCAATTATTACCCGCTTTAATCCTTTTTTGGCCATTTCTAAACCACTTTTACACATCTCTAACCTGCTTTAAAGCATTTTTGGCCATTTCCAACCATTTTTGGCACATCTATAAGCCCTTTTAAGCCATTTTTTTGCCATTTCTAACCCATTTTTGCTCACTCCTAACGCATTTTAAGCCATTTTTCACCATTTCTGTCCCAATTTAAACCTTCTGGGCCATTTCTAGCACAGTTTTGCAAACTTCTAACCCATTTTAAGCAATTTTTGGCCATTCCTACCCCAGTTTTACCCCTATCTAACCACCTTTAAGCCGCTTTTGGCCATTTATAACCCAATTTTCCTCAGCTCTAACCCTTTTTAAGCCTTTTTTTGCTCTACCTGAACGATTTTTGCCAACTTTCCACTCGTTTGAAGGTTTTTTCTATTTCCTTTCTAACCAACTTTTCCCCATTTCTTACCTGCTTTAACCCATTTTTGCCATTTCTAACCATTGCACACACATCTCTAACCTGCTTTAAAGCCTTTTTGGCCATTTCTAACCCGCTTTTGGCCAACTTAGGCCATTTCTAACCCGTTTTCGCACATCTCTAACCCGCTTTAAAGCTTTTTTGGCCGTTTCTAACCCGTTTTAAGCCAGCTTTGGTCATTTCTGACCCATTTTTGCACATCTCTAACCTTTTTTAAGCCGGTTTTGGCTATTTCTCACTCATCTCTGCTTACCTCTAACCCTTTTTAAACCGGTTTTGGCCATTTCTAATCCAATTTTTGAACATTTCTAACCCGTTTTAAATCATTTTTGGCCATTTCTATCCCATTTCTGCGTGTCTAGAACCCTTTTAATGCATTTTTGACTCATTCTAAACCATTTTTGCCCACTTTCCACCCGTTTTAAGCTAGTTTTTTTCTGTTTCTAACCCAGTTTTCCCCATTTCTTTACCCACTTGAATCCATTTTTGGCCATTTCTAGCCCATTTTTGCACATCTCTAACCTGCTTTAAAGCAGTTTTGGCCATTTCTAACCATTTCTGGCACATCTCTAACCTCTTTTAAGCCATTCTTTGCCATTTCTAACCCATTTCTGCTCATCTCTAGCCCTTTTAAAGACACGTTTGGGTCTTTCTACACCATTTTCTCTGACTTTCAACCTGGTTTAAGCCATTTTTCTTTCCTTTTCTAACTCATTTTTTGCCCATTGCTCACACGATTTAAACCATTTTTGGGTTTATCTAAACCATTTTTACACACTTCTAACACATTTTAAGCCATTTTTCACTATTTCTATCCCATTTTAAGGCGTTTTTGGCCATTTGTAACCCATTTTTGCATACATCTAACCCTTTTAAAGCCGTTTTTGGCTCTTTCTAAAACACTCTCTTCCGCATTCAAGTAATTATAAGCATTTTTTTTTCTTTTCTGACCCATTTTTGGCCCAGTTCTCACACGTTTTATGCCATTTTCGGCTACATCTAACCCTTTTTTACCCACTACTAACCCATTTTAACCCTTTTTTGGCTATATCTAACCCATTTTATGCTATTTTTGGCCATTTCTAACCCTTTTTTGCTCATCTCTAGCCCCTTTTAAGCCTAATTTGGCTTTTTCTAAACCGTTCTCGCATACCTCTAACCCTTTTAAGCCGGTTTTGGCCATTTCTAATGCATTTTTGTCCATTTTTGAGGCTTTTAAAATAAATTTTGGCCATTTCTATTCCATTTTTGCAAATCTCTAACCCTTTTAAAGCCATTTTTGGTTCTTTCTAAACCATTTCTCCCCACTTTCAACACGGTTTATGCTATTTTTTTTTCCGTTTCTAACCCAGTTTTCTGCATTTCTCACCATCTTTAATCCATTTTTTTGCCACTTCTAACCATTTTTTTTTTTTTTTTTTTACACATCTCTTACCTGCTTTAAAGCCTTTTTGGCCATTTCTAACCCAATTTTGGCCATTCTTAACCTGTTTTATGCCATTCTTGGCCATTTCTAACTCATTTTTGCACATCTCTAACCCCTTTTAAGCTACTTTTGGCCATTTCTTATCCATTTTTTGTCCATTTCTAACCCATTTTTCTCCATTTCTAACACATTTTAAAGAGTTTTTGGCAATTTCTATCCCATTTTTGCACATCTCTAATCCTTTTTAAGCCTTTTTGGGCTATATCTTCACCATTTTTTCCCTCATTCAAAACTTTTTATGCTTTTTTTCTGTTTCTAACGCAGTTTTTCCCATTTCTCTCCCGCTTTAATCCATTTTTGGCCATTTCTGACCAGTTTTTGCACATCTCTAACCTGCTTTAAAGCCTTTTTGGCCATTTCTATCCCAGTTTTTGCATATCTCTAACCCTTTTTAAGCCTTTTTTGGCTATACCTTAACCATTTTTGCCCTCCTTCAACTCTTGTTAAGCTTTTTTTTTTTTCTGTTTCTAACACAGTTTCTCCCAATTATTACCCGCTTTAATCCATTTTAGGCCATTTCTAACCCACTTTTACACATCTCTAACCTGCTTTAAAGCATTTTTGGCCATTTCCAACCATTTTTGGCACATCTATAAGCCCTTTTAAGCCATTTTTTTGCCATTTCTAACCCATTTTTGCACATCTCTAACCCTTTTAAAGCCATTTTTGCCTCTTTCTACACGATGTTTTCTCGCTCTCAACCCGTTTTAAGCCATTTTTAGTTCTTTTCTAACTCATTTTTTGCCTGTTTCTCACACGATTTAAACCGTTTTCGGCTATATCTAACCCATTTTTGCTCACTCCTAACTCATTTTAAGCCATTTTTCACCATTTCTGTCCCAATTTAAACCTTTTGGGCCATTTCTAGCACAGTTTTGCAAACTTCTAACCCATTTTAAGCAATTTTTGGCCATTCCTACCCCAGTTTTACCCCTATCTAACCACCTTTAAGCCGCTTTTGGCCATTTATAACCCAATTTTCCTCAGCTCTAACCCTTTTTAAGCCTTTTTTTGCTCTACCTGAACGATTTTTGCCAACTTTCCACTCGTTTGAAGGTTTTTTCTATTTCCTTTCTAACCAACTTTTCCCCATTTCTTACCTGCTTTAACCCATTTTTGCCATTTCTAACCATTGCACACACATCTCTAACCTGCTTTAAAGCCTTTTTGGCCATTTCTAACCCACTTTTGGCCAACTTAGGCCATTTCTAACCCGTTTTCGCACATCTCTAACCCGCTTTAAAGCTTTTTTGGCCGTTTCTAACCCGTTTTAAGCCAGCTTTGGTCATTTCTGACCCATTTTTGCACATCTCTAACCTTTTTTAAGCCGGTTTTGGCTATTTCTCACTCATCTCTGCTTACCTCTAACCCTTTTTAAACCGGTTTTGGCCATTTCTAATCCAATTTTTGAACATTTCTAACCCGTTTTAAATCATTTTTGGCCATTTCTATCCCATTTTTGCGTGTCTAGAACCCTTTTAATGCATTTTTGACTCATTCTAAACCATTTTTGCCCACTTTCCACCCGTTTTAAGCTAGTTTTTTTCTGTTTCTAACCCAGTTTTCCCCATTTCTTTACCCACTTGAATCCATTTTTGGCCATTTCTAGCCCATTTTTGCACATCTCTAACCTGCTTTAAAGCAGTTTTGGCCATTTCTAACCATTTCTGGCACATCTCTAACCTCTTTTAAGCCATTCTTTGCCATTTCTAACCCATTTCTGCTCATCTCTAGCCCTTTTAAAGACACGTTTGGGTCTTTCTACACCATTTTTTCTGACTTTCAACCTGGTTTAAGCCGTTTTTCTTTCCTTTTCTAACTCATTTTTTGCCCATTGCTCACACGATTTAAACCATTTTTGGATTTCTCTAAACCATTTTTACACACTTCTAACACATTTTAAGCCATTTTTCACTATTTCTATCCCATTTTAAGGCGTTTTTGGCCATTTCTAACCCATTTTTGCATACATCTAACCCTTTTAAGGCCGTTTTGGGCTCTTTCTAAAACACTCTCTTCCGCATTCAAGTAATTATAAGCATTTTTTTTTCTTTTCTGACCCATTTTTGGCCCAGTTCTCACACGTTTTATGCCATTTTCGGCTACAACTAACCCTTTTTTACCCACTACTAACCCATTTTAACCCTTTTTTGGCTATATCTAACCCATTTTAAGCTATTTTTGGCCATTTCTAACCCTTTTTTGCTCATCTCTAGCCCCTTTTAAGCCTAATTTGGCTTTTTCTAAACCGTTCTCGCATACCTCTAACCCTTTTAAGCCGGTTTTGGCCATTTCTAATGCATTTTTTGTCCATTTTTGAGGCTTTTTAAATAAATTTTGGCCATTTCTATTCCATTTCTGCAAATCTCTAACCCTTTTAAAGCCATTTTTGGTTCTTTCTAAACCATTTCTCCCCACTTTCAACACGGTTTATGCTATTTTTTTTTTCCGTTTCTAACCCAGTTTTCTACATTTCTCACCATCTTTAATCCATTTTTTTGCCACTTCTAACCATTTTTTTTTTTTTTTTACACATCTCTTACCTGCTTTAAAGCCTTTTTGGCCATTTCTAACCCATTTTTGGCCATTCTTAACCTGTTTTATGCCATTCTTGGCCATTTCTAACTCATTTTTGCACATCTCTAACCCCTTTTAAGCTACTTTTGGCCATTTCTTATCCATTTTTTATCCATTTCTAACCCATTTTTCTCCATTTCTAACACATTTTAAAGAGTTTTTGGCCATTTCTATCCCATTTTTGCACATCTCTAATCCTATTTAAGCCTTTTTGGGCTATATCTTCACCATTTTTTCCCTCATTCAAAACTTTTTATGCTTTTTTTCTGTTTCTAATGCAGTTTTTCCCATTTCTCTCCCGCTTTAATGCATTTTTGGCCATTTCTGACCAGTTTTTGCACATCTCTAACCTGCTTTAAAGCCTTTTTGGCCATTTCTATCCCAGTTTTTGCATATCTCTTACCCTTTTTAAGCCTTTTTTGGCTATACCTTAACCATTTTTGCCCTCCTTCAACTCTTATTAAGCTTTTTTTTTTTTTTTTCTAACACAGTTTCTCCCAATTATTACCCGCTTTAATCCTTTTTTGGCCATTTCTAAACCACTTTTACACATCTCTAACCTGCTTTAAAGCATTTTTGGCCATTTCCAACCATTTTTGGCACATCTATAAGCCCTTTTAAGCCATTTTTTTGCCATTTCTAACCCATTTTTGCTCACTCCTAACGCATTTTAAGCCATTTTTCACCATTTCTGTCCCAATTTAAACCTTCTGGGCCATTTCTAGCACAGTTTTGCAAACTTCTAACCCATTTTAAGCAATTTTTGGCCATTCCTACCCCAGTTTTACCCCTATCTAACCACCTTTAAGCCGCTTTTGGCCATTTATAACCCAATTTTCCTCAGCTCTAACCCTTTTTAAGCCTTTTTTTGCTCTACCTGAACGATTTTTGCCAACTTTCCACTCGTTTGAAGGTTTTTTCTATTTCCTTTCTAACCAACTTTTCCCCATTTCTTACCTGCTTTAACCCATTTTTGCCATTTCTAACCATTGCACACACATCTCTAACCTGCTTTAAAGCCTTTTTGGCCATTTCTAACCCGCTTTTGGCCAACTTAGGCCATTTCTAACCCGTTTTCGCACATCTCTAACCCGCTTTAAAGCTTTTTTGGCCGTTTCTAACCCGTTTTAAGCCAGCTTTGGTCATTTCTGACCCATTTTTGCACATCTCTAACCTTTTTTAAGCCGGTTTTGGCTATTTCTCACTCATCTCTGCTTACCTCTAACCCTTTTTAAACCGGTTTTGGCCATTTCTAATCCAATTTTTGAACATTTCTAACCCGTTTTAAATCATTTTTGGCCATTTCTATCCCATTTTTGCGTGTCTAGAACCCTTTTAATGCATTTTTGACTCATTCTAAACCATTTTTGCCCACTTTCCACCCGTTTTAAGCTAGTTTTTTTCTGTTTCTAACCCAGTTTTCCCCATTTCTTTACCCACTTGAATCCATTTTTGGCCATTTCTAGCCCATTTTTGCACATCTCTAACCTGCTTTAAAGCAGTTTTGGCCATTTCTAACCATTTCTGGCACATCTCTAACCTCTTTTAAGCCATTCTTTGCCATTTCTAACCCATTTCTGCTCATCTCTAGCCCTTTTAAAGACACGTTTGGGTCTTTCTACACCATTTTTTCTGACTTTCAACCTGGTTTAAGCCGTTTTTCTTTCCTTTTCTAACTCATTTTTTGCCCATTGCTCACACGATTTAAACCATTTTTGGATTTCTCTAAACCATTTTTACACACTTCTAACACATTTTAAGCCATTTTTCACTATTTCTATCCCATTTTAAGGCGTTTTTGGCCATTTCTAACCCATTTTTGCATACATCTAACCCTTTTAAGGCCGTTTTGGGCTCTTTCTAAAACACTCTCTTCCGCATTCAAGTAATTATAAGCATTTTTTTTTCTTTTCTGACCCATTTTTGGCCCAGTTCTCACACGTTTTATGCCATTTTCGGCTACAACTAACCCTTTTTTACCCACTACTAACCCATTTTAACCCTTTTTTGGCTATATCTAACCCATTTTAAGCTATTTTTGGCCATTTCTAACCCTTTTTTGCTCATCTCTAGCCCCTTTTAAGCCTAATTTGGCTTTTTCTAAACCGTTCTCGCATACCTCTAACCCTTTTAAGCCGGTTTTGGCCATTTCTAATGCATTTTTTGTCCATTTTTGAGGCTTTTTAAATAAATTTTGGCCATTTCTATTCCATTTCTGCAAATCTCTAACCCTTTTAAAGCCATTTTTGGTTCTTTCTAAACCATTTCTCCCCACTTTCAACACGGTTTATGCTATTTTTTTTTTTCCGTTTCTAACCCAGTTTTCTGCATTTCTCACCATCTTTAATCCATTTTTTTGCCACTTCTAACCATTTTTTTTTTTTTTTTTACACATCTCTTACCTGCTTTAAAGCCTTTTTGGCCATTTCTAACCCATTTTTGGCCATTCTTAACCTGTTTTATGCCATTCTTGGCCATTTCTAACTCATTTTTGCACATCTCTAACCCCTTTTAAGCTACTTTTGGCCATTTCTTATCCATTTTTTATCCATTTCTAACCCATTTTTCTCCATTTCTAACACATTTTAAAGAGTTTTTGGCCATTTCTATCCCATTTTTGCACATCTCTAATCCTATTTAAGCCTTTTTGGGCTATATCTTCACCATTTTTTCCCTCATTCAAAACTTTTTATGCTTTTTTTCTGTTTCTAATGCAGTTTTTCCCATTTCTCTCCCGCTTTAATGCATTTTTGGCCATTTCTGACCAGTTTTTGCACATCTCTAACCTGCTTTAAAGCCTTTTTGGCCATTTCTATCCCAGTTTTTGCATATCTCTTACCCTTTTTAAGCCTTTTTTGGCTATACCTTAACCATTTTTGCCCTCCTTCAACTCTTATTAAGCTTTTTTTTTTTTTTTTTCTAACACAGTTTCTCCCAATTATTACCCGCTTTAATCCTTTTTTGGCCATTTCTAAACCACTTTTACACATCTCTAACCTGCTTTAAAGCATTTTTGGCCATTTCCAACCATTTTTGGCACATCTATAAGCCCTTTTAAGCCATTTTTTTGCCATTTCTAACCCATTTTTGCTCACTCCTAACGCATTTTAAGCCATTTTTCACCATTTCTGTCCCAATTTAAACCTTCTGGGCCATTTCTAGCACAGTTTTGCAAACTTCTAACCCATTTTAAGCAATTTTTGGCCATTCCTACCCCAGTTTTACCCCTATCTAACCACCTTTAAGCCGCTTTTGGCCATTTATAACCCAATTTTCCTCAGCTCTAACCCTTTTTAAGCCTTTTTTTGCTCTACCTGAACGATTTTTGCCAACTTTCCACTCGTTTGAAGGTTTTTTCTATTTCCTTTCTAACCAACTTTTCCCCATTTCTTACCTGCTTTAACCCATTTTTGCCATTTCTAACCATTGCACACACATCTCTAACCTGCTTTAAAGCCTTTTTGGCCATTTCTAACCCGCTTTTGGCCAACTTAGGCCATTTCTAACCCGTTTTCGCACATCTCTAACCCGCTTTAAAGCTTTTTTGGCCGTTTCTAACCCGTTTTAAGCCAGCTTTGGTCATTTCTGACCCATTTTTGCACATCTCTAACCTTTTTTAAGCCGGTTTTGGCTATTTCTCACTCATCTCTGCTTACCTCTAACCCTTTTTAAACCGGTTTTGGCCATTTCTAATCCAATTTTTGAACATTTCTAACCCGTTTTAAATCATTTTTGGCCATTTCTATCCCATTTCTGCGTGTCTAGAACCCTTTTAATGCATTTTTGACTCATTCTAAACCATTTTTGCCCACTTTCCACCCGTTTTAAGCTAGTTTTTTTCTGTTTCTAACCCAGTTTTCCCCATTTCTTTACCCACTTGAATCCATTTTTGGCCATTTCTAGCCCATTTTTGCACATCTCTAACCTGCTTTAAAGCAGTTTTGGCCATTTCTAACCATTTCTGGCACATCTCTAACCTCTTTTAAGCCATTCTTTGCCATTTCTAACCCATTTCTGCTCATCTCTAGCCCTTTTAAAGACACGTTTGGGTCTTTCTACACCATTTTCTCTGACTTTCAACCTGGTTTAAGCCGTTTTTCTTTCCTTTTCTAACTCATTTTTTGCCCATTGCTCACACGATTTAAACCATTTTTGGGTTTATCTAAACCATTTTTACACACTTCTAACACATTTTAAGCCATTTTTCACTATTTCTATCCCATTTTAAGGCGTTTTTGGCCATTTGTAACCCATTTTTGCATACATCTAACCCTTTTAAAGCCGTTTTTGGCTCTTTCTAAAACACTCTCTTCCGCATTCAAGTAATTATAAGCATTTTTTTTTTCTTTTCTGACCCATTTTTGGCCCAGTTCTCACACGTTTTATGCCATTTTCGGCTACATCTAACCCTTTTTTACCCACTACTAACCCATTTTAACCCTTTTTTGGCTATATCTAACCCATTTTAAGCTATTTTTGGCCATTTCTAACCCTTTTTTGCTCATCTCTAGCCCCTTTTAAGCCTAATTTGGCTTTTTCTAAACCGTTCTCGCATACCTCTAACCCTTTTAAGCCGGTTTTGGCCATTTCTAATGCATTTTTTGTCCATTTTTGAGGCTTTTTAAATAAATTTTGGCCATTTCTATTCCATTTCTGCAAATCTCTAACCCTTTTAAAGCCATTTTTGGTTCTTTCTAAACCATTTCTCCCCACTTTCAACACGGTTTATGCTATTTTTTTTTTCCGTTTCTAACCCAGTTTTCTGCATTTCTCACCATCTTTAATCCATTTTTTTGCCACTTCTAACCATTTTTTTTTTTTTTTTTACACATCTCTTACCTGCTTTAAAGCCTTTTTGGCCATTTCTAACCCATTTTTGGCCATTCTTAACCTGTTTTATGCCATTCTTGGCCATTTCTAACTCATTTTTGCACATCTCTAACCCCTTTTAAGCTACTTTTGGCCATTTCTTATCCATTTTTTATCCATTTCTAACCCATTTTTCTCCATTTCTAACACATTTTAAAGAGTTTTTGGCCATTTCTATCCCATTTTTGCACATCTCTAATCCTATTTAAGCCTTTTTGGGCTATATCTTCACCATTTTTTCCCTCATTCAAAACTTTTTATGCTTTTTTTCTGTTTCTAATGCAGTTTTTCCCATTTCTCTCCCGCTTTAATGCATTTTTGGCCATTTCTGACCAGTTTTTGCACATCTCTAACCTGCTTTAAAGCCTTTTTGGCCATTTCTATCCCAGTTTTTGCATATCTCTTACCCTTTTTAAGCCTTTTTTGGCTATACCTTAACCATTTTTGCCCTCCTTCAACTCTTATTAAGCTTTTTTTTTTTTTTTTTCTAACACAGTTTCTCCCAATTATTACCCGCTTTAATCCTTTTTTGGCCATTTCTAAACCACTTTTACACATCTCTAACCTGCTTTAAAGCATTTTTGGCCATTTCCAACCATTTTTGGCACATCTATAAGCCCTTTTAAGCCATTTTTTTGCCATTTCTAACCCATTTTTGCTCACTCCTAACGCATTTTAAGCCATTTTTCACCATTTCTGTCCCAATTTAAACCTTCTGGGCCATTTCTAGCACAGTTTTGCAAACTTCTAACCCATTTTAAGCAATTTTTGGCCATTCCTACCCCAGTTTTACCCCTATCTAACCACCTTTAAGCCGCTTTTGGCCATTTATAACCCAATTTTCCTCAGCTCTAACCCTTTTTAAGCCTTTTTTTGCTCTACCTGAACGATTTTTGCCAACTTTCCACTTGTTTGAAGGTTTTTTCTATTTCCTTTCTAACCAACTTTTCCCCATTTCTTACCTGCTTTAACCCATTTTTGCCATTTCTAACCATTGCACACACATCTCTAACCTGCTTTAAAGCCTTTTTGGCCATTTCTAACCCGCTTTTGGCCAACTTAGGCCATTTCTAACCCGTTTTCGCACATCTCTAACCCGCTTTAAAGCTTTTTTGGCCGTTTCTAACCCGTTTTAAGCCAGCTTTGGTCATTTCTGACCCATTTTTGCACATCTCTAACCTTTTTTAAGCCGGTTTTGGCTATTTCTCACTCATCTCTGCTTACCTCTAACCCTTTTTAAACCGGTTTTGGCCATTTCTAATCCAATTTTTGAACATTTCTAACCCGTTTTAAATCATTTTTGGCCATTTCTATCCCATTTCTGCGTGTCTAGAACCCTTTTAATGCATTTTTGACTCATTCTAAACCATTTTTGCCCACTTTCCACCCGTTTTAAGCTAGTTTTTTTCTGTTTCTAACCCAGTTTTCCCCATTTCTTTACCCACTTGAATCCATTTTTGGCCATTTCTAGCCCATTTTTGCACATCTCTAACCTGCTTTAAAGCAGTTTTGGCCATTTCTAACCATTTCTGGCACATCTCTAACCTCTTTTAAGCCATTCTTTGCCATTTCTAACCCATTTCTGCTCATCTCTAGCCCTTTTAAAGACACGTTTGGGTCTTTCTACACCATTTTCTCTGACTTTCAACCTGGTTTAAGCCGTTTTTCTTTCCTTTTCTAACTCATTTTTTGCCCATTGCTCACACGATTTAAACCATTTTTGGGTTTATCTAAACCATTTTTACACACTTCTAACACATTTTAAGCCATTTTTCACTATTTCTATCCCATTTTAAGGCGTTTTTGGCCATTTGTAACCCATTTTTGCATACATCTAACCCTTTTAAAGCCGTTTTTGGCTCTTTCTAAAACACTCTCTTCTGCATTCAAGTAATTATAAGCATTTTTTTTTTCTTTTCTGACCCATTTTTGGCCCAGTTCTCACACGTTTTATGCCATTTTCGGCTACATCTAACCCTTTTTTACCCACTACTAACCCATTTTAACCCTTTTTTGGCTATATCTAACCCATTTTAAGCTATTTTTGGCCATTTCTAACCCTTTTTTGCTCATCTCTAGCCCCTTTTAAGCCTAATTTGGCTTTTTCTAAACCGTTCTCGCATACCTCTAACCCTTTTAAGCCGGTTTTGGCCATTTCTAATGCATTTTTTGTCCATTTTTGAGGCTTTTTAAATAAATTTTGGCCATTTCTATTCCATTTCTGCAAATCTCTAACCCTTTTAAAGCCATTTTTGGTTCTTTCTAAACCATTTCTCCCCACTTTCAACACGGTTTATGCTATTTTTTTTTTCCGTTTCTAACCCAGTTTTCTGCATTTCTCACCATCTTTAATCCATTTTTTTGCCACTTCTAACCATTTTTTTTTTTTTTTTTACACATCTCTTACCTGCTTTAAAGCCTTTTTGGCCATTTCTAACCCATTTTTGGCCATTCTTAACCTGTTTTATGCCATTCTTGGCCATTTCTAACTCATTTTTGCACATCTCTAACCCCTTTTAAGCTACTTTTGGCCATTTCTTATCCATTTTTTATCCATTTCTAACCCATTTTTCTCCATTTCTAACACATTTTAAAGAGTTTTTGGCCATTTCTATCCCATTTTTGCACATCTCTAATCCTATTTAAGCCTTTTTGGGCTATATCTTCACCATTTTTTCCCTCATTCAAAACTTTTTATGCTTTTTTTCTGTTTCTAATGCAGTTTTTCCCATTTCTCTCCCGCTTTAATGCATTTTTGGCCATTTCTGACCAGTTTTTGCACATCTCTAACCTGCTTTAAAGCCTTTTTGGCCATTTCTATCCCAGTTTTTGCATATCTCTTACCCTTTTTAAGCCTTTTTTGGCTATACCTTAACCATTTTTGCCCTCCTTCAACTCTTATTAAGCTTTTTTTTTTTTTTTTTCTAACACAGTTTCTCCCAATTATTACCCGCTTTAATCCTTTTTTGGCCATTTCTAAACCACTTTTACACATCTCTAACCTGCTTTAAAGCATTTTTGGCCATTTCCAACCATTTTTGGCACATCTATAAGCCCTTTTAAGCCATTTTTTTGCCATTTCTAACCCATTTTTGCTCACTCCTAACGCATTTTAAGCCATTTTTCACCATTTCTGTCCCAATTTAAACCTTCTGGGCCATTTCTAGCACAGTTTTGCAAACTTCTAACCCATTTTAAGCAATTTTTGGCCATTCCTACCCCAGTTTTACCCCTATCTAACCACCTTTAAGCCGCTTTTGGCCATTTATAACCCAATTTTCCTCAGCTCTAACCCTTTTTAAGCCTTTTTTTGCTCTACCTGAACGATTTTTGCCAACTTTCCACTTGTTTGAAGGTTTTTTCTATTTCCTTTCTAACCAACTTTTCCCCATTTCTTACCTGCTTTAACCCATTTTTGCCATTTCTAACCATTGCACACACATCTCTAACCTGCTTTAAAGCCTTTTTGGCCATTTCTAACCCGCTTTTGGCCAACTTAGGCCATTTCTAACCCGTTTTCGCACATCTCTAACCCGCTTTAAAGCTTTTTTGGCCGTTTCTAACCCGTTTTAAGCCAGCTTTGGTCATTTCTGACCCATTTTTGCACATCTCTAACCTTTTTTAAGCCGGTTTTGGCTATTTCTCACTCATCTCTGCTTACCTCTAACCCTTTTTAAACCGGTTTTGGCCATTTCTAATCCAATTTTTGAACATTTCTAACCCGTTTTAAATCATTTTTGGCCATTTCTATCCCATTTCTGCGTGTCTAGAACCCTTTTAATGCATTTTTGACTCATTCTAAACCATTTTTGCCCACTTTCCACCCGTTTTAAGCTAGTTTTTTTCTGTTTCTAACCCAGTTTTCCCCATTTCTTTACCCACTTGAATCCATTTTTGGCCATTTCTAGCCCATTTTTGCACATCTCTAACCTGCTTTAAAGCAGTTTTGGCCATTTCTAACCATTTCTGGCACATCTCTAACCTCTTTTAAGCCATTCTTTGCCATTTCTAACCCATTTCTGCTCATCTCTAGCCCTTTTAAAGACACGTTTGGGTCTTTCTACACCATTTTCTCTGACTTTCAACCTGGTTTAAGCCTTTTTTCTTTCCTTTTCTAACTCATTTTTTGCCCATTGCTCACACGATTTAAACCATTTTTGGATTTCTCTAAACCATTTTTACACACTTCTAACACATTTTAAGCCATTTTTCACTATTTCTATCCCATTTTAAGGCGTTTTTGGCCATTTCTAACCCATTTTTGCATACATCTAACCCTTTTAAGGCCGTTTTGGGCTCTTTCTAAAACACTCTCTTCCGCATTCAAGTAATTATAAGCATTTTTTTTTCTTTTCTGACCCATTTTTGGCCCAGTTCTCACACGTTTTATGCCATTTTCGGCTACAACTAACCCTTTTTTACCCACTACTAACCCATTTTAACCCTTTTTTGGCTATATCTAACCCATTTTAAGCTATTTTTGGCCATTTCTAACCCTTTTTTGCTCATCTCTAGCCCCTTTTAAGCCTAATTTGGCTTTTTCTAAACCGTTCTCGCATACCTCTAACCATTTTAAGCCGGTTTTGGCCATTTCTAATGCATTTTTTGTCCATTTTTGAGGCTTTTTAAATAAATTTTGGCCATTTCTATTCCATTTCTGCAAATCTCTAACCCTTTTAAAGCCATTTTTGGTTCTTTCTAAACCATTTCTCCCCACTTTCAACACGGTTTATGCTATTTTTTTTTTCCGTTTCTAACCCAGTTTTCTGCATTTCTCACCATCTTTAATCCATTTTTTTGCCACTTCTAACCATTTTTTTTTTTTTTTTTACACATCTCTTACCTGCTTTAAAGCCTTTTTGGCCATTTCTAACCCATTTTTGGCCATTCTTAACCTGTTTTATGCCATTCTTGGCCATTTCTAACTCATTTTTGCACATCTCTAACCCCTTTTAAGCTACTTTTGGCCATTTCTTATCCATTTTTTATCCATTTCTAACCCATTTTTCTCCATTTCTAACACATTTTAAAGAGTTTTTGGCCATTTCTATCCCATTTTTGCACATCTCTAATCCTATTTAAGCCTTTTTGGGCTATATCTTCACCATTTTTTCCCTCATTCAAAACTTTTTATGCTTTTTTTCTGTTTCTAATGCAGTTTTTCCCATTTCTCTCCCGCTTTAATGCATTTTTGGCCATTTCTGACCAGTTTTTGCACATCTCTAACCTGCTTTAAAGCCTTTTTGGCCATTTCTATCCCAGTTTTTGCATATCTCTAACCCTTTTTAAGCCTTTTTTGGCTATACCTTAACCATTTTTGCCCTCCTTCAACTCTTATTAAGCTTTTTTTTTTTTTTTTTCTAACACAGTTTCTCCCAATTATTACCCGCTTTAATCCTTTTTTGGCCATTTCTAAACCACTTTTACACATCTCTAACCTGTTTTAAAGCATTTTTGGCCATTTCCAACCATTTTTGGCACATCTATAAGCCCTTTTAAGCCATTTTTTTGCCATTTCTAACCCATTTTTGCTCACTCCTAACGCATTTTAAGCCATTTTTCACCATTTCTGTCCCAATTTAAACCTTCTGGGCCATTTCTAGCACAGTTTTGCAAACTTCTAACCCATTTTAAGCAATTTTTGGCCATTCCTACCCCAGTTTTACCCCTATCTAACCACCTTTAAGCCGCTTTTGGCCATTTATAACCCAATTTTCCTCAGCTCTAACCCTTTTTAAGCCTTTTTTTGCTCTACCTGAACGATTTTTGCCAACTTTCCACTTGTTTGAAGGTTTTTTCTATTTCCTTTCTAACCAACTTTTCCCCATTTCTTACCTGCTTTAACCCATTTTTGCCATTTCTAACCATTGCACACACATCTCTAACCTGCTTTAAAGCCTTTTTGGCCATTTCTAACCCGCTTTTGGCCAACTTAGGCCATTTCTAACCCGTTTTCGCACATCTCTAACCCGCTTTAAAGCTTTTTTGGCCGTTTCTAACCCGTTTTAAGCCAGCTTTGGTCATTTCTGACCCATTTTTGCACATCTCTAACCTTTTTTAAGCCGGTTTTGGCTATTTCTCACTCATCTCTGCTTACCTCTAACCCTTTTTAAACCGGTTTTGGCCATTTCTAATCCAATTTTTGAACATTTCTAACCCGTTTTAAATCATTTTTGGCCATTTCTATCCCATTTCTGCGTGTCTAGAACCCTTTTAATGCATTTTTGACTCATTCTAAACCATTTTTGCCCACTTTCCACCCGTTTTAAGCTAGTTTTTTTCTGTTTCTAACCCAGTTTTCCCCATTTCTTTACCCACTTGAATCCATTTTTGGCCATTTCTAGCCCATTTTTGCACATCTCTAACCTGCTTTAAAGCAGTTTTGGCCATTTCTAACCATTTCTGGCACATCTCTAACCTCTTTTAAGCCATTCTTTGCCATTTCTAACCCATTTCTGCTCATCTCTAGCCCTTTTAAAGACACGTTTGGGTCTTTCTACACCATTTTCTCTGACTTTCAACCTGGTTTAAGCCTTTTTTCTTTCCTTTTCTAACTCATTTTTTGCCCATTGCTCACACGATTTAAACCATTTTTGGGTTTATCTAAACCATTTTTACACACTTCTAACACATTTTAAGCCATTTTTCACTATTTCTATCCCATTTTAAGGCGTTTTTGGCCATTTGTAACCCATTTTTGCATACATCTAACCCTTTTAAAGCCGTTTTTGGCTCTTTCTAAAACACTCTCTTCCGCATTCAAGTAATTATCAGCATTTTTTTTTCTATTCTGACCCATTTTTGGCCCAGTTCTCACACGTTTTATGCCATTTTCGGCTACATCTAACCCTTTTTTACCCACTACTAACCCATTTTAACCCTTTTTTGGCTATATCTAACCCATTTTAAGCTATTTTTGGCCATTTCTAACCCTTTTTTGCTCATCTCTAGCCCCTTTTAAGCCTAATTTGGCTTTTTCTAAACCGTTCTCACATACCTCTAACCCTTTTAAGCCGGTTTTGGCCATTTCTAATGCATTTTTTGTCCATTTTTGAGGCTTTTTAAATAAATTTTGGCCATTTCTATTCCATTTTTGCAAATCTCTAACCCTTTTAAAGCCATTTTTGGTTCTTTCTAAACCATTTCTCCCCACTTTCAACACGGTTTATGCTATTTTTTTTTTTCCGTTTCTAACCCAGTTTTCTGCATTTCTCACCATCTTTAATCCATTTTTTTGCCACTTCTAACCATTTTTTTTTTTTTTTTACACATCTCTTACCTGCTTTAAAGCCTTTTTGGCCATTTCTAACCCATTTTTGGCCATTCTTAACCTGTTTTATGCCATTCTTGGCCATTTCTAACTCATTTTTGCACATCTCTAACCCCTTTTAAGCTACTTTTGGCCATTTCTTATCCATTTTTTATCCATTTCTAACCCATTTTTCTCCATTTCTAACACATTTTAAAGAGTTTTTGGCCATTTCTATCCCATTTTTGCACATCTCTAATCCTATTTAAGCCTTTTTGGGCTATATCTTCACCATTTTTTCCCTCATTCAAAACTTTTTATGCTTTTTTTCTGTTTCTAATGCAGTTTTTCCCATTTCTCTCCCGCTTTAATGCATTTTTGGCCATTTCTGACCAGTTTTTGCACATCTCTAACCTGCTTTAAAGCCTTTTTGGCCATTTCTATCCCAGTTTTTGCATATCTCTTACCCTTTTTAAGCCTTTTTTGGCTATACCTTAACCATTTTTGCCCTCCTTCAACTCTTATTAAGCTTTTTTTTTTTTTTTTTCTAACACAGTTTCTCCCAATTATTACCCGCTTTAATCCTTTTTTGGCCATTTCTAAACCACTTTTACACATCTCTAACCTGCTTTAAAGCATTTTTGGCCATTTCCAACCATTTTTGGCACATCTATAAGCCCTTTTAAGCCATTTTTTTGCCATTTCTAACCCATTTTTGCTCACTCCTAACGCATTTTAAGCCATTTTTCACCATTTCTGTCCCAATTTAAACCTTCTGGGCCATTTCTAGCACAGTTTTGCAAACTTCTAACCCATTTTAAGCAATTTTTGGCCATTCCTACCCCAGTTTTACCCCTATCTAACCACCTTTAAGCCGCTTTTGGCCATTTATAACCCAATTTTCCTCAGCTCTAACCCTTTTTAAGCCTTTTTTTGCTCTACCTGAACGATTTTTGCCA
Source organism: Lathamus discolor (assembly GCF_037157495.1). Lineage (NCBI taxonomy): Eukaryota > Metazoa > Chordata > Aves > Psittaciformes > Psittacidae > Lathamus > Lathamus discolor. The sequence continues at coordinate 34,250 of NW_027069159.1, forward strand.
ACTTTCCACTTGTTTGAAGGTTTTTTCTATTTCCTTTCTAACCAACTTTTCCCCATTTCTTACCTGCTTTAACCCATTTTTGCCATTTCTAACCATTGCACACACATCTCTAACCTGCTTTAAAGCCTTTTTGGCCATTTCTAACCCGCTTTTGGCCAACTTAGGCCATTTCTAACCCGTTTTCGCACATCTCTAACCCGCTTTAAAGCTTTTTTGGCCGTTTCTAACCCGTTTTAAGCCAGCTTTGGTCATTTCTGACCCATTTTTGCACATCTCTAACCTTTTTTAAGCCGGTTTTGGCTATTTCTCACTCATCTCTGCTTACCTCTAACCCTTTTTAAACCGGTTTTGGCCATTTCTAATCCAATTTTTGAACATTTCTAACCCGTTTTAAATCATTTTTGGCCATTTCTATCCCATTTCTGCGTGTCTAGAACCCTTTTAATGCATTTTTGACTCATTCTAAACCATTTTTGCCCACTTTCCACCCGTTTTAAGCTAGTTTTTTTCTGTTTCTAACCCAGTTTTCCCCATTTCTTTACCCACTTGAATCCATTTTTGGCCATTTCTAGCCCATTTTTGCACATCTCTAACCTGCTTTAAAGCAGTTTTGGCCATTTCTAACCATTTCTGGCACATCTCTAACCTCTTTTAAGCCATTCTTTGCCATTTCTAACCCATTTCTGCTCATCTCTAGCCCTTTTAAAGACACGTTTGGGTCTTTCTACACCATTTTCTCTGACTTTCAACCTGGTTTAAGCCATTTTTCTTTCCTTTTCTAACTCATTTTTTGCCCATTGCTCACACGATTTAAACCATTTTTGGGTTTATCTAAACCATTTTTACACACTTCTAACACATTTTAAGCCATTTTTCACTATTTCTATCCCATTTTAAGGCGTTTTTGGCCATTTGTAACCCATTTTTGCATACATCTAACCCTTTTAAAGCCGTTTTTGGCTCTTTCTAAAACACTCTCTTCTGCATTCAAGTAATTATAAGCATTTTTTTTTTCTTTTCTGACCCATTTTTGGCCCAGTTCTCACACGTTTTATGCCATTTTCGGCTACATCTAACCCTTTTTTACCCACTACTAACCCATTTTAACCCTTTTTTGGCTATATCTAACCCATTTTAAGCTATTTTTGGCCATTTCTAACCCTTTTTTGCTCATCTCTAGCCCCTTTTAAGCCTAATTTGGCTTTTTCTAAACCGTTCTCGCATACCTCTAACCCTTTTAAGCCGGTTTTGGCCATTTCTAATGCATTTTTTGTCCATTTTTGAGGCTTTTTAAATAAATTTTGGCCATTTCTATTCCATTTCTGCAAATCTCTAACCCTTTTAAAGCCATTTTTGGTTCTTTCTAAACCATTTCTCCCCACTTTCAACACGGTTTATGCTATTTTTTTTTTCCGTTTCTAACCCAGTTTTCTGCATTTCTCACCATCTTTAATCCATTTTTTTGCCACTTCTAACCATTTTTTTTTTTTTTTTTACACATCTCTTACCTGCTTTAAAGCCTTTTTGGCCATTTCTAACCCATTTTTGGCCATTCTTAACCTGTTTTATGCCATTCTTGGCCATTTCTAACTCATTTTTGCACATCTCTAACCCCTTTTAAGCTACTTTTGGCCATTTCTTATCCATTTTTTATCCATTTCTAACCCATTTTTCTCCATTTCTAACACATTTTAAAGAGTTTTTGGCCATTTCTATCCCATTTTTGCACATCTCTAATCCTATTTAAGCCTTTTTGGGCTATATCTTCACCATTTTTTCCCTCATTCAAAACTTTTTATGCTTTTTTTCTGTTTCTAATGCAGTTTTTCCCATTTCTCTCCCGCTTTAATGCATTTTTGGCCATTTCTGACCAGTTTTTGCACATCTCTAACCTGCTTTAAAGCCTTTTTGGCCATTTCTATCCCAGTTTTTGCATATCTCTTACCCTTTTTAAGCCTTTTTTGGCTATACCTTAACCATTTTTGCCCTCCTTCAACTCTTATTAAGCTTTTTTTTTTTTTTTTTCTAACACAGTTTCTCCCAATTATTACCCGCTTTAATCCTTTTTTGGCCATTTCTAAACCACTTTTACACATCTCTAACCTGCTTTAAAGCATTTTTGGCCATTTCCAACCATTTTTGGCACATCTATAAGCCCTTTTAAGCCATTTTTTTGCCATTTCTAACCCATTTTTGCTCACTCCTAACGCATTTTAAGCCATTTTTCACCATTTCTGTCCCAATTTAAACCTTCTGGGCCATTTCTAGCACAGTTTTGCAAACTTCTAACCCATTTTAAGCAATTTTTGGCCATTCCTACCCCAGTTTTACCCCTATCTAACCACCTTTAAGCCGCTTTTGGCCATTTATAACCCAATTTTCCTCAGCTCTAACCCTTTTTAAGCCTTTTTTTGCTCTACCTGAACGATTTTTGCCAACTTTCCACTTGTTTGAAGGTTTTTTCTATTTCCTTTCTAACCAACTTTTCCCCATTTCTTACCTGCTTTAACCCATTTTTGCCATTTCTAACCATTGCACACACATCTCTAACCTGCTTTAAAGCCTTTTTGGCCATTTCTAACCCGCTTTTGGCCAACTTAGGCCATTTCTAACCCGTTTTCGCACATCTCTAACCCGCTTTAAAGCTTTTTTGGCCGTTTCTAACCCGTTTTAAGCCAGCTTTGGTCATTTCTGACCCATTTTTGCACATCTCTAACCTTTTTTAAGCCGGTTTTGGCTATTTCTCACTCATCTCTGCTTACCTCTAACCCTTTTTAAACCGGTTTTGGCCATTTCTAATCCAATTTTTGAACATTTCTAACCCGTTTTAAATCATTTTTGGCCATTTCTATCCCATTTCTGCGTGTCTAGAACCCTTTTAATGCATTTTTGACTCATTCTAAACCATTTTTGCCCACTTTCCACCCGTTTTAAGCTAGTTTTTTTCTGTTTCTAACCCAGTTTTCCCCATTTCTTTACCCACTTGAATCCATTTTTGGCCATTTCTAGCCCATTTTTGCACATCTCTAACCTGCTTTAAAGCAGTTTTGGCCATTTCTAACCATTTCTGGCACATCTCTAACCTCTTTTAAGCCATTCTTTGCCATTTCTAACCCATTTCTGCTCATCTCTAGCCCTTTTAAAGACACGTTTGGGTCTTTCTACACCATTTTCTCTGACTTTCAACCTGGTTTAAGCCGTTTTTCTTTCCTTTTCTAACTCATTTTTTGCCCATTGCTCACACGATTTAAACCATTTTTGGGTTTATCTAAACCATTTTTACACACTTCTAACACATTTTAAGCCATTTTTCACTATTTCTATCCCATTTTAAGGCGTTTTTGGCCATTTGTAACCCATTTTTGCATACATCTAACCCTTTTAAAGCCGTTTTTGGCTCTTTCTAAAACACTCTCTTCTGCATTCAAGTAATTATAAGCATTTTTTTTTTCTTTTCTGACCCATTTTTGGCCCAGTTCTCACACGTTTTATGCCATTTTCGGCTACATCTAACCCTTTTTTACCCACTACTAACCCATTTTAACCCTTTTTTGGCTATATCTAACCCATTTTAAGCTATTTTTGGCCATTTCTAACCCTTTTTTGCTCATCTCTAGCCCCTTTTAAGCCTAATTTGGCTTTTTCTAAACCGTTCTCGCATACCTCTAACCCTTTTAAGCCGGTTTTGGCCATTTCTAATGCATTTTTTGTCCATTTTTGAGGCTTTTTAAATAAATTTTGGCCATTTCTATTCCATTTCTGCAAATCTCTAACCCTTTTAAAGCCATTTTTGGTTCTTTCTAAACCATTTCTCCCCACTTTCAACACGGTTTATGCTATTTTTTTTTTCCGTTTCTAACCCAGTTTTCTGCATTTCTCACCATCTTTAATCCATTTTTTTGCCACTTCTAACCATTTTTTTTTTTTTTTTACACATCTCTTACCTGCTTTAAAGCCTTTTTGGCCATTTCTAACCCATTTTTGGCCATTCTTAACCTGTTTTATGCCATTCTTGGCCATTTCTAACTCATTTTTGCACATCTCTAACCCCTTTTAAGCTACTTTTGGCCATTTCTTATCCATTTTTTATCCATTTCTAACCCATTTTTCTCCATTTCTAACACATTTTAAAGAGTTTTTGGCCATTTCTATCCCATTTTTGCACATCTCTAATCCTATTTAAGCCTTTTTGGGCTATATCTTCACCATTTTTTCCCTCATTCAAAACTTTTTATGCTTTTTTTCTGTTTCTAATGCAGTTTTTCCCATTTCTCTCCCGCTTTAATGCATTTTTGGCCATTTCTGACCAGTTTTTGCACATCTCTAACCTGCTTTAAAGCCTTTTTGGCCATTTCTATCCCAGTTTTTGCATATCTCTTACCCTTTTTAAGCCTTTTTTGGCTATACCTTAACCATTTTTGCCCTCCTTCAACTCTTATTAAGCTTTTTTTTTTTTTTTTTCTAACACAGTTTCTCCCAATTATTACCCGCTTTAATCCTTTTTTGGCCATTTCTAAACCACTTTTACACATCTCTAACCTGCTTTAAAGCATTTTTGGCCATTTCCAACCATTTTTGGCACATCTATAAGCCCTTTTAAGCCATTTTTTTGCCATTTCTAACCCATTTTTGCTCACTCCTAACGCATTTTAAGCCATTTTTCACCATTTCTGTCCCAATTTAAACCTTCTGGGCCATTTCTAGCACAGTTTTGCAAACTTCTAACCCATTTTAAGCAATTTTTGGCCATTCCTACCCCAGTTTCACCCCTATCTAACCACCTTTAAGCCGCTTTTGGCCATTTATAACCCAATTTTCCTCAGCTCTAACCCTTTTTAAGCCTTTTTTTGCTCTACCTGAACGATTTTTGCCAACTTTCCACTTGTTTGAAGGTTTTTTCTATTTCCTTTCTAACCAACTTTTCCCCATTTCTTACCTGCTTTAACCCATTTTTGCCATTTCTAACCATTGCACACACATCTCTAACCTGCTTTAAAGCCTTTTTGGCCATTTCTAACCCGCTTTTGGCCAACTTAGGCCATTTCTAACCCGTTTTCGCACATCTCTAACCCGCTTTAAAGCTTTTTTGGCCGTTTCTAACCCGTTTTAAGCCAGCTTTGGTCATTTCTGACCCATTTTTGCACATCTCTAACCTTTTTTAAGCCGGTTTTGGCTATTTCTCACTCATCTCTGCTTACCTCTAACCCTTTTTAAACCGGTTTTGGCCATTTCTAATCCAATTTTTGAACATTTCTAACCCGTTTTAAATCATTTTTGGCCATTTCTATCCCATTTCTGCGTGTCTAGAACCCTTTTAATGCATTTTTGACTCATTCTAAACCATTTTTGCCCACTTTCCACCCGTTTTAAGCTAGTTTTTTTCTGTTTCTAACCCAGTTTTCCCCATTTCTTTACCCACTTGAATCCATTTTTGGCCATTTCTAGCCCATTTTTGCACATCTCTAACCTGCTTTAAAGCAGTTTTGGCCATTTCTAACCATTTCTGGCACATCTCTAACCTCTTTTAAGCCATTCTTTGCCATTTCTAACCCATTTCTGCTCATCTCTAGCCCTTTTAAAGACACGTTTGGGTCTTTCTACACCATTTTCTCTGACTTTCAACCTGGTTTAAGCCTTTTTTCTTTCCTTTTCTAACTCATTTTTTGCCCATTGCTCACACGATTTAAACCATTTTTGGATTTCTCTAAACCATTTTTACACACTTCTAACACATTTTAAGCCATTTTTCACTATTTCTATCCCATTTTAAGGCGTTTTTGGCCATTTCTAACCCATTTTTGCATACATCTAACCCTTTTAAGGCCGTTTTGGGCTCTTTCTAAAACACTCTCTTCCGCATTCAAGTAATTATAAGCATTTTTTTTTCTTTTCTGACCCATTTTTGGCCCAGTTCTCACACGTTTTATGCCATTTTCGGCTACAACTAACCCTTTTTTACCCACTACTAACCCATTTTAACCCTTTTTTGGCTATATCTAACCCATTTTATGCTATTTTTGGCCATTTCTAACCCTTTTTTGCTCATCTCTAGCCCCTTTTAAGCCTAATTTGGCTTTTTCTAAACCGTTCTCGCATACCTCTAACCATTTTAAGCCGTTTTGGCCATTTCTAATGCATTTTTTGTCCATTTTTGAGGCTTTTTAAATAAATTTTGGCCATTTCTATTCCATTTCTGCAAATCTCTAACCCTTTTAAAGCCATTTTTGGTTCTTTCTAAACCATTTCTCCCCACTTTCAACACGGTTTATGCTATTTTTTTTTTCCGTTTCTAACCCAGTTTTCTGCATTTCTCACCATCTTTAATCCATTTTTTTGCCACTTCTAACCATTTTTTTTTTTTTTTTTTACACATCTCTTACCTGCTTTAAAGCCTTTTTGGCCATTTCTAACCCATTTTTGGCCATTCTTAACCTGTTTTATGCCATTCTTGGCCATTTCTAACTCATTTTTGCACATCTCTAACCCCTTTTAAGCTACTTTTGGCCATTTCTTATCCATTTTTTATCCATTTCTAACCCATTTTTCTCCATTTCTAACACATTTTAAAGAGTTTTTGGCCATTTCTATCCCATTTTTGCACATCTCTAATCCTATTTAAGCCTTTTTGGGCTATATCTTCACCATTTTTTCCCTCATTCAAAACTTTTTATGCTTTTTTTCTGTTTCTAATGCAGTTTTTCCCATTTCTCTCCCGCTTTAATGCATTTTTGGCCATTTCTGACCAGTTTTTGCACATCTCTAACCTGCTTTAAAGCCTTTTTGGCCATTTCTATCCCAGTTTTTGCATATCTCTAACCCTTTTTAAGCCTTTTTTGGCTATACCTTAACCATTTTTGCCCTCCTTCAACTCTTATTAAGCTTTTTTTTTTTTTTTTTCTAACACAGTTTCTCCCAATTATTACCCGCTTTAATCCTTTTTTGGCCATTTCTAAACCACTTTTACACATCTCTAACCTGTTTTAAAGCATTTTTGGCTATTTCCAACCATTTTTGGCACATCTATAAGCCCTTTTAAGCCATTTTTTTGCCATTTCTAACCCATTTTTGCTCACTCCTAACGCATTTTAAGCCATTTTTCACCATTTCTGTCCCAATTTAAACCTTCTGGGCCATTTCTAGCACAGTTTTGCAAACTTCTAACCCATTTTAAGCAATTTTTGGCCATTCCTACCCCAGTTTTACCCCTATCTAACCACCTTTAAGCCGCTTTTGGCCATTTATAACCCAATTTTCCTCAGCTCTAACCCTTTTTAAGCCTTTTTTTGCTCTACCTGAACGATTTTTGCCAACTTTCCACTCGTTTGAAGGTTTTTTCTATTTCCTTTCTAACCAACTTTTCCCCATTTCTTACCTGCTTTAACCCATTTTTGCCATTTCTAACCATTGCACACACATCTCTAACCTGCTTTAAAGCCTTTTTGGCCATTTCTAACCCGCTTTTGGCCAACTTAGGCCATTTCTAACCCGTTTTCGCACATCTCTAACCCGCTTTAAAGCTTTTTTGGCCGTTTCTAACCCGTTTTAAGCCAGCTTTGGTCATTTCTGACCCATTTTTGCACATCTCTAACCTTTTTTAAGCCGGTTTTGGCTATTTCTCACTCATCTCTGCTTACCTCTAACCCTTTTTAAACCGGTTTTGGCCATTTCTAATCCAATTTTTGAACATTTCTAACCCGTTTTAAATCATTTTTGGCCATTTCTATCCCATTTCTGCGTGTCTAGAACCCTTTTAATGCATTTTTGACTCATTCTAAACCATTTTTGCCCACTTTCCACCTGTTTTAAGCTAGTTTTTTTCTGTTTCTAACCCAGTTTTCCCCATTTCTTTACCCACTTGAATCCATTTTTGGCCATTTCTAGCCCATTTTTGCACATCTCTAACCTGCTTTAAAGCAGTTTTGGCCATTTCTAACCATTTCTGGCACATCTCTAACCTCTTTTAAGCCATTCTTTGCCATTTCTAACCCATTTCTGCTCATCTCTAGCCCTTTTAAAGACACGTTTGGGTCTTTCTACACCATTTTTTCTGACTTTCAACCTGGTTTAAGCCGTTTTTCTTTCCTTTTCTAACTCATTTTTTGCCCATTGCTCACACGATTTAAACCATTTTTGGATTTCTCTAAACCATTTTTACACACTTCTAACACATTTTAAGCCATTTTTCACTATTTCTATCCCATTTTAAGGCGTTTTTGGCCATTTCTAACCCATTTTTGCATACATCTAACCCTTTTAAGGCCGTTTTGGGCTCTTTCTAAAACACTCTCTTCCGCATTCAAGTAATTATAAGCATTTTTTTTTCTTTTCTGACCCATTTTTGGCCCAGTTCTCACACGTTTTATGCCATTTTCGGCTACAACTAACCCTTTTTTACCCACTACTAACCCATTTTAACCCTTTTTTGGCTATATCTAACCCATTTTAAGCTATTTTTGGCCATTTCTAACCCTTTTTTGCTCATCTCTAGCCCCTTTTAAGCCTAATTTGGCTTTTTCTAAACCGTTCTCGCATACCTCTAACCCTTTTAAGCCGGTTTTGGCCATTTCTAATGCATTTTTTGTCCATTTTTGAGGCTTTTTAAATAAATTTTGGCCATTTCTATTCCATTTCTGCAAATCTCTAACCCTTTTAAAGCCATTTTTGGTTCTTTCTAAACCATTTCTCCCCACTTTCAACACGGTTTATGCTATTTTTTTTTTCCGTTTCTAACCCAGTTTTCTGCATTTCTCACCATCTTTAATCCATTTTTTTGCCACTTCTAACCATTTTTTTTTTTTTTTTACACATCTCTTACCTGCTTTAAAGCCTTTTTGGCCATTTCTAACCCATTTTTGGCCATTCTTAACCTGTTTTATGCCATTCTTGGCCATTTCTAACTCATTTTTGCACATCTCTAACCCCTTTTAAGCTACTTTTGGCCATTTCTTATCCATTTTTTATCCATTTCTAACCCATTTTTCTCCATTTCTAACACATTTTAAAGAGTTTTTGGCCATTTCTATCCCATTTTTGCACATCTCTAATCCTATTTAAGCCTTTTTGGGCTATATCTTCACCATTTTTTCCCTCATTCAAAACTTTTTATGCTTTTTTTCTGTTTCTAATGCAGTTTTTCCCATTTCTCTCCCGCTTTAATGCATTTTTGGCCATTTCTGACCAGTTTTTGCACATCTCTAACCTGCTTTAAAGCCTTTTTGGCCATTTCTATCCCAGTTTTTGCATATCTCTTACCCTTTTTAAGCCTTTTTTGGCTATACCTTAACCATTTTTGCCCTCCTTCAACTCTTATTAAGCTTTTTTTTTTTTTTTTTCTAACACAGTTTCTCCCAATTATTACCCGCTTTAATCCTTTTTTGGCCATTTCTAAACCACTTTTACACATCTCTAACCTGCTTTAAAGCATTTTTGGCCATTTCCAACCATTTTTGGCACATCTATAAGCCCTTTTAAGCCATTTTTTTGCCATTTCTAACCCATTTTTGCTCACTCCTAACGCATTTTAAGCCATTTTTCACCATTTCTGTCCCAATTTAAACCTTCTGGGCCATTTCTAGCACAGTTTTGCAAACTTCTAACCCATTTTAAGCAATTTTTGGCCATTCCTACCCCAGTTTTACCCCTATCTAACCACCTTTAAGCCGCTTTTGGCCATTTATAACCCAATTTTCCTCAGCTCTAACCCTTTTTAAGCCTTTTTTTGCTCTACCTGAACGATTTTTGCCAACTTTCCACTCGTTTGAAGGTTTTTTCTCTTCCCTTTCTAACCAACTTTTCCCCATTTCTTACCTGCTTTAACCCATTTTTGCCATTTCTAACCATTGCACACACATCTCTAACCTGCTTTAAAGCCTTTTTGGCCATTTCTAACCCGCTTTTGGCCAACTTAGGCCATTTCTAACCCGTTTTCGCACATCTCTAACCCGCTTTAAAGCTTTTTTGGCCGTTTCTAACCCGTTTTAAGCCAGCTTTGGTCATTTCTGACCCATTTTTGCACATCTCTAACCTTTTTTAAGCCGGTTTTGGCTATTTCTCACTCATCTCTGCTTACCTCTAACCCTTTTTAAACCGGTTTTGGCCATTTCTAATCCAATTTTTGAACATTTCTAACCCGTTTTAAATCATTTTTGGCCATTTCTATCCCATTTCTGCGTGTCTAGAACCCTTTTAATGCATTTTTGACTCATTCTAAACCATTTTTGCCCACTTTCCACCCGTTTTAAGCTAGTTTTTTTCTGTTTCTAACCCAGTTTTCCCCATTTCTTTACCCACTTGAATCCATTTTTGGCCATTTCTAGCCCATTTTTGCACATCTCTAACCTGCTTTAAAGCAGTTTTGGCCATTTCTAACCATTTCTGGCACATCTCTAACCTCTTTTAAGCCATTCTTTGCCATTTCTAACCCATTTCTGCTCATCTCTAGCCCTTTTAAAGACACGTTTGGGTCTTTCTACACCATTTTCTCTGACTTTCAACCTGGTTTAAGCCTTTTTTCTTTCCTTTTCTAACTCATTTTTTGCCCATTGCTCACACGATTTAAACCATTTTTGGATTTCTCTAAACCATTTTTACACACTTCTAACACATTTTAAGCCATTTTTCACTATTTCTATCCCATTTTAAGGCGTTTTTGGCCATTTCTAACCCATTTTTGCATACATCTAACCCTTTTAAGGCCGTTTTGGGCTCTTTCTAAAACACTCTCTTCCGCATTCAAGTAATTATAAGCATTTTTTTTTCTTTTCTGACCCATTTTTGGCCCAGTTCTCACACGTTTTATGCCATTTTCGGCTACAACTAACCCTTTTTTACCCACTACTAACCCATTTTAACCCTTTTTTGGCTATATCTAACCCATTTTAAGCTATTTTTGGCCATTTCTAACCCTTTTTTGCTCATCTCTAGCCCCTTTTAAGCCTAATTTGGCTTTTTCTAAACCGTTCTCGCATACCTCTAACCATTTTAAGCCGGTTTTGGCCATTTCTAATGCATTTTTTGTCCATTTTTGAGGCTTTTTAAATAAATTTTGGCCATTTCTATTCCATTTCTGCAAATCTCTAACCCTTTTAAAGCCATTTTTGGTTCTTTCTAAACCATTTCTCCCCACTTTCAACACGGTTTATGCTATTTTTTTTTTCCGTTTCTAACCCAGTTTTCTGCATTTCTCACCATCTTTAATCCATTTTTTTGCCACTTCTAACCATTTTTTTTTTTTTTTTACACATCTCTTACCTGCTTTAAAGCCTTTTTGGCCATTTCTAACCCATTTTTGGCCATTCTTAACCTGTTTTATGCCATTCTTGGCCATTTCTAACTCATTTTTGCACATCTCTAACCCCTTTTAAGCTACTTTTGGCCATTTCTTATCCATTTTTTATCCATTTCTAACCCATTTTTCTCCATTTCTAACACATTTTAAAGAGTTTTTGGCCATTTCTATCCCATTTTTGCACATCTCTAATCCTATTTAAGCCTTTTTGGGCTATATCTTCACCATTTTTTCCCTCATTCAAAACTTTTTATGCTTTTTTTCTGTTTCTAATGCAGTTTTTCCCATTTCTCTCCCGCTTTAATGCATTTTTGGCCATTTCTGACCAGTTTTTGCACATCTCTAACCTGCTTTAAAGCCTTTTTGGCCATTTCTATCCCAGTTTTTGCATATCTCTTACCCTTTTTAAGCCTTTTTTGGCTATACCTTAACCATTTTTGCCCTCCTTCAACTCTTATTAAGCTTTTTTTTTTTTTTTTTCTAACACAGTTTCTCCCAATTATTACCCGCTTTAATCCTTTTTTGGCCATTTCTAAACCACTTTTACACATCTCTAACCTGCTTTAAAGCATTTTTGGCCATTTCCAACCATTTTTGGCACATCTATAAGCCCTTTTAAGCCATTTTTTTGCCATTTCTAACCCATTTTTGCTCACTCCTAACGCATTTTAAGCCATTTTTCACCATTTCTGTCCCAATTTAAACCTTCTGGGCCATTTCTAGCACAGTTTTGCAAACTTCTAACCCATTTTAAGCAATTTTTGGCCATTCCTACCCCAGTTTTACCCCTATCTAACCACCTTTAAGCCGCTTTTGGCCATTTATAACCCAATTTTCCTCAGCTCTAACCCTTTTTAAGCCTTTTTTTGCTCTACCTGAACGATTTTTGCCAACTTTCCACTCGTTTGAAGGTTTTTTCTATTTCCTTTCTAACCAACTTTTCCCCATTTCTTACCTGCTTTAACCCATTTTTGCCATTTCTAACCATTGCACACACATCTCTAACCTGCTTTAAAGCCTTTTTGGCCATTTCTAACCCGCTTTTGGCCAACTTAGGCCATTTCTAACCCGTTTTCGCACATCTCTAACCCGCTTTAAAGCTTTTTTGGCCGTTTCTAACCCGTTTTAAGCCAGCTTTGGTCATTTCTGACCCATTTTTGCACATCTCTAACCTTTTTTAAGCCGGTTTTGGCTATTTCTCACTCATCTCTGCTTACCTCTAACCCTTTTTAAACCGGTTTTGGCCATTTCTAATCCAATTTTTGAACATTTCTAACCCGTTTTAAATCATTTTTGGCCATTTCTATCCCATTTCTGCGTGTCTAGAACCCTTTTAATGCATTTTTGACTCATTCTAAACCATTTTTGCCCACTTTCCACCCGTTTTAAGCTAGTTTTTTTCTGTTTCTAACCCAGTTTTCCCCATTTCTTTACCCACTTGAATCCATTTTTGGCCATTTCTAGCCCATTTTTGCACATCTCTAACCTGCTTTAAAGCAGTTTTGGCCATTTCTAACCATTTCTGGCACATCTCTAACCTCTTTTAAGCCATTCTTTGCCATTTCTAACCCATTTCTGCTCATCTCTAGCCCTTTTAAAGACACGTTTGGGTCTTTCTACACCATTTTCTCTGACTTTCAACCTGGTTTAAGCCATTTTTCTTTCCTTTTCTAACTCATTTTTTGCCCATTGCTCACACGATTTAAACCATTTTTGGGTTTATCTAAACCATTTTTACACACTTCTAACACATTTTAAGCCATTTTTCACTATTTCTATCCCATTTTAAGGCGTTTTTGGCCATTTGTAACCCATTTTTGCATACATCTAACCCTTTTAAAGCCGTTTTTGGCTCTTTCTAAAACACTCTCTTCTGCATTCAAGTAATTATAAGCATTTTTTTTTTCTTTTCTGACCCATTTTTGGCCCAGTTCTCACACGTTTTATGCCATTTTCGGCTACATCTAACCCTTTTTTACCCACTACTAACCCATTTTAACCCTTTTTTGGCTATATCTAACCCATTTTAAGCTATTTTTGGCCATTTCTAACCCTTTTTTGCTCATCTCTAGCCCCTTTTAAGCCTAATTTGGCTTTTTCTAAACCGTTCTCGCATACCTCTAACCCTTTTAAGCCGGTTTTGGCCATTTCTAATGCATTTTTTGTCCATTTTTGAGGCTTTTTAAATAAATTTTGGCCATTTCTATTCCATTTCTGCAAATCTCTAACCCTTTTAAAGCCATTTTTGGTTCTTTCTAAACCATTTCTCCCCACTTTCAACACGGTTTATGCTATTTTTTTTTTCCGTTTCTAACCCAGTTTTCTGCATTTCTCACCATCTTTAATCCATTTTTTTGCCACTTCTAACCATTTTTTTTTTTTTTTTTACACATCTCTTACCTGCTTTAAAGCCTTTTTGGCCATTTCTAACCCATTTTTGGCCATTCTTAACCTGTTTTATGCCATTCTTGGCCATTTCTAACTCATTTTTGCACATCTCTAACCCCTTTTAAGCTACTTTTGGCCATTTCTTATCCATTTTTTATCCATTTCTAACCCATTTTTCTCCATTTCTAACACATTTTAAAGAGTTTTTGGCCATTTCTATCCCATTTTTGCACATCTCTAATCCTATTTAAGCCTTTTTGGGCTATATCTTCACCATTTTTTCCCTCATTCAAAACTTTTTATGCTTTTTTTCTGTTTCTAATGCAGTTTTTCCCATTTCTCTCCCGCTTTAATGCATTTTTGGCCATTTCTGACCAGTTTTTGCACATCTCTAACCTGCTTTAAAGCCTTTTTGGCCATTTCTATCCCAGTTTTTGCATATCTCTTACCCTTTTTAAGCCTTTTTTGGCTATACCTTAACCATTTTTGCCCTCCTTCAACTCTTATTAAGCTTTTTTTTTTTTTTTTTCTAACACAGTTTCTCCCAATTATTACCCGCTTTAATCCTTTTTTGGCCATTTCTAAACCACTTTTACACATCTCTAACCTGCTTTAAAGCATTTTTGGCCATTTCCAACCATTTTTGGCACATCTATAAGCCCTTTTAAGCCATTTTTTTGCCATTTCTAACCCATTTTTGCTCACTCCTAACGCATTTTAAGCCATTTTTCACCATTTCTGTCCCAATTTAAACCTTCTGGGCCATTTCTAGCACAGTTTTGCAAACTTCTAACCCATTTTAAGCAATTTTTGGCCATTCCTACCCCAGTTTTACCCCTATCTAACCACCTTTAAGCCGCTTTTGGCCATTTATAACCCAATTTTCCTCAGCTCTAACCCTTTTTAAGCCTTTTTTTGCTCTACCTGAACGATTTTTGCCAACTTTCCACTTGTTTGAAGGTTTTTTCTATTTCCTTTCTAACCAACTTTTCCCCATTTCTTACCTGCTTTAACCCATTTTTGCCATTTCTAACCATTGCACACACATCTCTAACCTGCTTTAAAGCCTTTTTGGCCATTTCTAACCCGCTTTTGGCCAACTTAGGCCATTTCTAACCCGTTTTCGCACATCTCTAACCCGCTTTAAAGCTTTTTTGGCCGTTTCTAACCCGTTTTAAGCCAGCTTTGGTCATTTCTGACCCATTTTTGCACATCTCTAACCTTTTTTAAGCCGGTTTTGGCTATTTCTCACTCATCTCTGCTTACCTCTAACCCTTTTTAAACCGGTTTTGGCCATTTCTAATCCAATTTTTGAACATTTCTAACCCGTTTTAAATCATTTTTGGCCATTTCTATCCCATTTCTGCGTGTCTAGAACCCTTTTAATGCATTTTTGACTCATTCTAAACCATTTTTGCCCACTTTCCACCCGTTTTAAGCTAGTTTTTTTCTGTTTCTAACCCAGTTTTCCCCATTTCTTTACCCACTTGAATCCATTTTTGGCCATTTCTAGCCCATTTTTGCACATCTCTAACCTGCTTTAAAGCAGTTTTGGCCATTTCTAACCATTTCTGGCACATCTCTAACCTCTTTTAAGCCATTCTTTGCCATTTCTAACCCATTTCTGCTCATCTCTAGCCCTTTTAAAGACACGTTTGGGTCTTTCTACACCATTTTCTCTGACTTTCAACCTGGTTTAAGCCTTTTTTCTTTCCTTTTCTAACTCATTTTTTGCCCATTGCTCACACGATTTAAACCATTTTTGGATTTCTCTAAACCATTTTTACACACTTCTAACACATTTTAAGCCATTTTTCACTATTTCTATCCCATTTTAAGGCGTTTTTGGCCATTTCTAACCCATTTTTGCATACATCTAACCCTTTTAAGGCCGTTTTGGGCTCTTTCTAAAACACTCTCTTCCGCATTCAAGTAATTATAAGCATTTTTTTTTCTTTTCTGACCCATTTTTGGCCCAGTTCTCACACGTTTTATGCCATTTTCGGCTACAACTAACCCTTTTTTACCCACTACTAACCCATTTTAACCCTTTTTTGGCTATATCTAACCCATTTTAAGCTATTTTTGGCCATTTCTAACCCTTTTTTGCTCATCTCTAGCCCCTTTTAAGCCTAATTTGGCTTTTTCTAAACCGTTCTCGCATACCTCTAACCATTTTAAGCCGGTTTTGGCCATTTCTAATGCATTTTTTGTCCATTTTTGAGGCTTTTTAAATAAATTTTGGCCATTTCTATTCCATTTCTGCAAATCTCTAACCCTTTTAAAGCCATTTTTGGTTCTTTCTAAACCATTTCTCCCCACTTTCAACACGGTTTATGCTATTTTTTTTTTCCGTTTCTAACCCAGTTTTCTGCATTTCTCACCATCTTTAATCCATTTTTTTGCCACTTCTAACCATTTTTTTTTTTTTTTTTACACATCTCTTACCTGCTTTAAAGCCTTTTTGGCCATTTCTAACCCATTTTTGGCCATTCTTAACCTGTTTTATGCCATTCTTGGCCATTTCTAACTCATTTTTGCACATCTCTAACCCCTTTTAAGCTACTTTTGGCCATTTCTTATCCATTTTTTATCCATTTCTAACCCATTTTTCTCCATTTCTAACACATTTTAAAGAGTTTTTGGCCATTTCTATCCCATTTTTGCACATCTCTAATCCTATTTAAGCCTTTTTGGGCTATATCTTCACCATTTTTTCCCTCATTCAAAACTTTTTATGCTTTTTTTCTGTTTCTAATGCAGTTTTTCCCATTTCTCTCCCGCTTTAATGCATTTTTGGCCATTTCTGACCAGTTTTTGCACATCTCTAACCTGCTTTAAAGCCTTTTTGGCCATTTCTATCCCAGTTTTTGCATATCTCTTACCCTTTTTAAGCCTTTTTTGGCTATACCTTAACCATTTTTGCCCTCCTTCAACTCTTATTAAGCTTTTTTTTTTTTTTTTTCTAACACAGTTTCTCCCAATTATTACCCGCTTTAATCCTTTTTTGGCCATTTCTAAACCACTTTTACACATCTCTAACCTGCTTTAAAGCATTTTTGGCCATTTCCAACCATTTTTGGCACATCTATAAGCCCTTTTAAGCCATTTTTTTGCCATTTCTAACCCATTTTTGCTCACTCCTAACGCATTTTAAGCCATTTTTCACCATTTCTGTCCCAATTTAAACCTTCTGGGCCATTTCTAGCACAGTTTTGCAAACTTCTAACCCATTTTAAGCAATTTTTGGCCATTCCTACCCCAGTTTTACCCCTATCTAACCACCTTTAAGCCGCTTTTGGCCATTTATAACCCAATTTTCCTCAGCTCTAACCCTTTTTAAGCCTTTTTTTGCTCTACCTGAACGATTTTTGCCAACTTTCCACTCGTTTGAAGGTTTTTTCTATTTCCTTTCTAACCAACTTTTCCCCATTTCTTACCTGCTTTAACCCATTTTTGCCATTTCTAACCATTGCACACACATCTCTAACCTGCTTTAAAGCCTTTTTGGCCATTTCTAACCCGCTTTTGGCCAACTTAGGCCATTTCTAACCCGTTTTCGCACATCTCTAACCCGCTTTAAAGCTTTTTTGGCCGTTTCTAACCCGTTTTAAGCCAGCTTTGGTCATTTCTGACCCATTTTTGCACATCTCTAACCTTTTTTAAGCCGGTTTTGGCTATTTCTCACTCATCTCTGCTTACCTCTAACCCTTTTTAAACCGGTTTTGGCCATTTCTAATCCAATTTTTGAACATTTCTAACCCGTTTTAAATCATTTTTGGCCATTTCTATCCCATTTTTGCGTGTCTAGAACCCTTTTAATGCATTTTTGACTCATTCTAAACCATTTTTGCCCACTTTCCACCCGTTTTAAGCTAGTTTTTTTCTGTTTCTAACCCAGTTTTCCCCATTTCTTTACCCACTTGAATCCATTTTTGGCCATTTCTAGCCCATTTTTGCACATCTCTAACCTGCTTTAAAGCAGTTTTGGCCATTTCTAACCATTTCTGGCACATCTCTAACCTCTTTTAAGCCATTCTTTGCCATTTCTAACCCATTTCTGCTCATCTCTAGCCCTTTTAAAGACACGTTTGGGTCTTTCTACACCATTTTTTCTGACTTTCAACCTGGTTTAAGCCATTTTTCTTTCCTTTTCTAACTCATTTTTTGCCCATTGCTCACACGATTTAAACCATTTTTGGATTTATCTAAACCATTTTTACACACTTCTAACACATTTTAAGCCATTTTTCACTATTTCTATCCCATTTTAAGGCGTTTTTGGCCATTTCTAACCCATTTTTGCATACATCTAACCCTTTTAAAGCCGTTTTGGGCTCTTTCTAAAACACTCTCTTCCGCATTCAAGTAATTATAAGCATTTTTTTTTCTTTTCTGACCCATTTTTGGCCCAGTTCTCACACGTTTTATGCCATTTTCGGCTACAACTAACCCTTTTTTACCCACTGCTAACCCATTTTAACCCTTTTTTGGCTATATCTAACCCATTTTATGCTATTTTTGGCCATTTCTAACCCTTTTTTGCTCATCTCTAGCCCCTTTTAAGCCTAATTTGGCTTTTTCTAAACCGTTCTCGCATACCTCTAACCCTTTTAAGCCGGTTTTGGCCATTTCTAATGCATTTTTTGTCCATTTTTGAGGCTTTTTAAATAAATTTTGGCCATTTCTATTCCATTTCTGCAAATCTCTAACCCTTTTAAAGCCATTTTTGGTTCTTTCTAAACCATTTCTCCCCACTTTCAACACGGTTTATGCTATTTTTTTTTTCCGTTTCTAACCCAGTTTTCTGCATTTCTCACCATCTTTAATCCATTTTTTTGCCACTTCTAACCATTTTTTTTTTTTTTTTACACATCTCTTACCTGCTTTAAAGCCTTTTTGGCCATTTCTAACCCATTTTTGGCCATTCTTAACCTGTTTTATGCCATTCTTGGCCATTTCTAACTCATTTTTGCACATCTCTAACCCCTTTTAAGCTACTTTTGGCCATTTCTTATCCATTTTTTATCCATTTCTAACCCATTTTTCTCCATTTCTAACACATTTTAAACAGTTTTTGGCCATTTCTATCCCATTTTTGCACATCTCTAATCCTATTTAAGCCTTTTTGGGCTATATCTTCACCATTTTTTCCCTCATTCAAAACTTTTTATGCTTTTTTTCTGTTTCTAATGCAGTTTTTCCCATTTCTCTCCCGCTTTAATGCATTTTTGGCCATTTCTGACCAGTTTTTGCACATCTCTAACCTGCTTTAAAGCCTTTTTGGCCATTTCTATCCCAGTTTTTGCATATCTCTTACCCTTTTTAAGCCTTTTTTGGCTATACCTTAACCATTTTTGCCCTCCTTCAACTCTTATTAAGCTTTTTTTTTTTTTTTTTCTAACACAGTTTCTCCCAATTATTACCCGCTTTAATCCTTTTTTGGCCATTTCTAAACCACTTTTACACATCTCTAACCTGCTTTAAAGCATTTTTGGCCATTTCCAACCATTTTTGGCACATCTATAAGCCCTTTTAAGCCATTTTTTTGCCATTTCTAACCCATTTTTGCTCACTCCTAACGCATTTTAAGCCATTTTTCACCATTTCTGTCCCAATTTAAACCTTCTGGGCCATTTCTAGCACAGTTTTGCAAACTTCTAACCCATTTTAAGCAATTTTTGGCCATTCCTACCCCAGTTTTACCCCTATCTAACCACCTTTAAGCCGCTTTTGGCCATTTATAACCCAATTTTCCTCAGCTCTAACCCTTTTTAAGCCTTTTTTTGCTCTACCTGAACGATTTTTGCCAACTTTCCACTCGTTTGAAGGTTTTTTCTCTTCCCTTTCTAACCAACTTTTCCCCATTTCTTACCTGCTTTAACCCATTTTTGCCATTTCTAACCATTGCACACACATCTCTAACCTGCTTTAAAGCCTTTTTGGCCATTTCTAACCCGCTTTTGGCCAACTTAGGCCATTTCTAACCCGTTTTCGCACATCTCTAACCCGCTTTAAAGCTTTTTTGGCCGTTTCTAACCCGTTTTAAGCCAGCTTTGGTCATTTCTGACCCATTTTTGCACATCTCTAACCTTTTTTAAGCCGGTTTTGGCTATTTCTCACTCATCTCTGCTTACCTCTAACCCTTTTTAAACCGGTTTTGGCCATTTCTAATCCAATTTTTGAACATTTCTAACCCGTTTTAAATCATTTTTGGCCATTTCTATCCCATTTCTGCGTGTCTAGAACCCTTTTAATGCATTTTTGACTCATTCTAAACCATTTTTGCCCACTTTCCACCCGTTTTAAGCTAGTTTTTTTCTGTTTCTAACCCAGTTTTCCCCATTTCTTTACCCACTTGAATCCATTTTTGGCCATTTCTAGCCCATTTTTGCACATCTCTAACCTGCTTTAAAGCAGTTTTGGCCATTTCTAACCATTTCTGGCACATCTCTAACCTCTTTTAAGCCATTCTTTGCCATTTCTAACCCATTTCTGCTCATCTCTAGCCCTTTTAAAGACACGTTTGGGTCTTTCTACACCATTTTTTCTGACTTTCAACCTGGTTTAAGCCGTTTTTCTTTCCTTTTCTAACTCATTTTTTGCCCATTGCTCACACGATTTAAACCATTTTTGGGTTTATCTAAACCATTTTTACACACTTCTAACACATTTTAAGCCATTTTTCACTATTTCTATCCCATTTTAAGGCGTTTTTGGCCATTTGTAACCCATTTTTGCATACATCTAACCCTTTTAAAGCCGTTTTTGGCTCTTTCTAAAACACTCTCTTCTGCATTCAAGTAATTATAAGCATTTTTTTTTTCTTTTCTGACCCATTTTTGGCCCAGTTCTCACACGTTTTATGCCATTTTCGGCTACATCTAACCCTTTTTTACCCACTACTAACCCATTTTAACCCTTTTTTGGCTATATCTAACCCATTTTAAGCTATTTTTGGCCATTTCTAACCCTTTTTTGCTCATCTCTAGCCCCTTTTAAGCCTAATTTGGCTTTTTCTAAACCGTTCTCGCATACCTCTAACCCTTTTAAGCCGGTTTTGGCCATTTCTAATGCATTTTTTGTCCATTTTTGAGGCTTTTTAAATAAATTTTGGCCATTTCTATTCCATTTCTGCAAATCTCTAACCCTTTTAAAGCCATTTTTGGTTCTTTCTAAACCATTTCTCCCCACTTTCAACACGGTTTATGCTATTTTTTTTTTCCGTTTCTAACCCAGTTTTCTGCATTTCTCACCATCTTTAATCCATTTTTTTGCCACTTCTAACCATTTTTTTTTTTTTTTTTACACATCTCTTACCTGCTTTAAAGCCTTTTTGGCCATTTCTAACCCATTTTTGGCCATTCTTAACCTGTTTTATGCCATTCTTGGCCATTTCTAACTCATTTTTGCACATCTCTAACCCCTTTTAAGCTACTTTTGGCCATTTCTTATCCATTTTTTATCCATTTCTAACCCATTTTTCTCCATTTCTAACACATTTTAAAGAGTTTTTGGCCATTTCTATCCCATTTTTGCACATCTCTAATCCTATTTAAGCCTTTTTGGGCTATATCTTCACCATTTTTTCCCTCATTCAAAACTTTTTATGCTTTTTTTCTGTTTCTAATGCAGTTTTTCCCATTTCTCTCCCGCTTTAATGCATTTTTGGCCATTTCTGACCAGTTTTTGCACATCTCTAACCTGCTTTAAAGCCTTTTTGGCCATTTCTATCCCAGTTTTTGCATATCTCTTACCCTTTTTAAGCCTTTTTTGGCTATACCTTAACCATTTTTGCCCTCCTTCAACTCTTATTAAGCTTTTTTTTTTTTTTTTTCTAACACAGTTTCTCCCAATTATTACCCGCTTTAATCCTTTTTTGGCCATTTCTAAACCACTTTTACACATCTCTAACCTGCTTTAAAGCATTTTTGGCCATTTCCAACCATTTTTGGCACATCTATAAGCCCTTTTAAGCCATTTTTTTGCCATTTCTAACCCATTTTTGCTCACTCCTAACGCATTTTAAGCCATTTTTCACCATTTCTGTCCCAATTTAAACCTTCTGGGCCATTTCTAGCACAGTTTTGCAAACTTCTAACCCATTTTAAGCAATTTTTGGCCATTCCTACCCCAGTTTTACCCCTATCTAACCACCTTTAAGCCGCTTTTGGCCATTTATAACCCAATTTTCCTCAGCTCTAACCCTTTTTAAGCCTTTTTTTGCTCTACCTGAACAATTTTTGCCAACTTTCCACTTGTTTGAAGGTTTTTTCTATTTCCTTTCTAACCAACTTTTCCCCATTTCTTACCTGCTTTAACCCATTTTTGCCATTTCTAACCATTGCACACACATCTCTAACCTGCTTTAAAGCCTTTTTGGCCATTTCTAACCCGCTTTTGGCCAACTTAGGCCATTTCTAACCCGTTTTCGCACATCTCTAACCCGCTTTAAAGCTTTTTTGGCCGTTTCTAACCCATTTTAAGCCAGCTTTGGTCATTTCTGACCCATTTTTGCACATCTCTAACCTTTTTTAAGCCGGTTTTGGCTATTTCTCACTCATCTCTGCTTACCTCTAACCCTTTTTAAACCGGTTTTGGCCATTTCTAATCCAATTTTTGAACATTTCTAACCCGTTTTAAATCATTTTTGGCCATTTCTATCCCATTTTTGCGTGTCTAGAACCCTTTTAATGCATTTTTGACTCATTCTAAACCATTTTTGCCCACTTTCCACCCGTTTTAAGCTAGTTTTTTTCTGTTTCTAACCCAGTTTTCCCCATTTCTTTACCCACTTGAATCCATTTTTGGCCATTTCTAGCCCATTTTTGCACATCTCTAACCTGCTTTAAAGCAGTTTTGGCCATTTCTAACCATTTCTGGCACATCTCTAACCTCTTTTAAGCCATTCTTTGCCATTTCTAACCCATTTCTGCTCATCTCTAGCCCTTTTAAAGACACGTTTGGGTCTTTCTACACCATTTTTTCTGACTTTCAACCTGGTTTAAGCCATTTTTCTTTCCTTTTCTAACTCATTTTTTGCCCATTGCTCACACGATTTAAACCATTTTTGGATTTCTCTAAACCATTTTTACACACTTCTAACACATTTTAAGCCATTTTTCACTATTTCTATCCCATTTTAAGGCGTTTTTGGCCATTTGTAACCCATTTTTGCATACATCTAACCCTTTTAAAGCCGTTTTGGGCTCTTTCTAAAACACTCTCTTCCGCATTCAAGTAATTATAAGCATTTTTTTTTCTTTTCTGACCCATTTTTGGCCCAGTTCTCACACGTTTTATGCCATTTTCGGCTACAACTAACCCTTTTTTACCCACTACTAACCCATTTTAACCCTTTTTTGGCTATATCTAACCCATTTTATGCTATTTTTGGCCATTTCTAACCCTTTTTTGCTCATCTCTAGCCCCTTTTAAGCCTAATTTGGCTTTTTCTAAACCGTTCTCGCATACCTCTAACCCTTTTAAGCCGGTTTTGGCCATTTCTAATGCATTTTTTGTCCATTTTTGAGGCTTTTTAAATAAATTTTGGCCATTTCTATTCCATTTCTGCAAATCTCTAACCCTTTTAAAGCCATTTTTGGTTCTTTCTAAACCATTTCTCCCCACTTTCAACACGGTTTATGCTATTTTTTTTTTCCGTTTCTAACCCAGTTTTCTGCATTTCTCACCATCTTTAATCCATTTTTTTGCCACTTCTAACCATTTTTTTTTTTTTTTTACACATCTCTTACCTGCTTTAAAGCCTTTTTGGCCATTTCTAACCCATTTTTGGCCATTCTTAACCTGTTTTATGCCATTCTTGGCCATTTCTAACTCATTTTTGCACATCTCTAACCCCTTTTAAGCTACTTTTGGCCATTTCTTATCCATTTTTTATCCATTTCTAACCCATTTTTCTCCATTTCTAACACATTTTAAACAGTTTTTGGCCATTTCTATCCCATTTTTGCACATCTCTAATCCTATTTAAGCCTTTTTGGGCTATATCTTCACCATTTTTTTCCCTCATTCAAAACTTTTTATGCTTTTTTTCTGTTTCTAATGCAGTTTTTCCCATTTCTCTCCCGCTTTAATGCATTTTTGGCCATTTCTGACCAGTTTTTGCACATCTCTAACCTGCTTTAAAGCCTTTTTGGCCATTTCTATCCCAGTTTTTGCATATCTCTTACCCTTTTTAAGCCTTTTTTGGCTATACCTTAACCATTTTTGCCCTCCTTCAACTCTTATTAAGCTTTTTTTTTTTTTTTTTCTAACACAGTTTCTCCCAATTATTACCCGCTTTAATCCTTTTTTGGCCATTTCTAAACCACTTTTACACATCTCTAACCTGCTTTAAAGCATTTTTGGCCATTTCCAACCATTTTTGGCACATCTATAAGCCCTTTTAAGCCATTTTTTTGCCATTTCTAACCCATTTTTGCTCACTCCTAACGCATTTTAAGCCATTTTTCACCATTTCTGTCCCAATTTAAACCTTCTGGGCCATTTCTAGCACAGTTTTGCAAACTTCTAACCCATTTTAAGCAATTTTTGGCCATTCCTACCCCAGTTTTACCCCTATCTAACCACCTTTAAGCCGCTTTTGGCCATTTATAACCCAATTTTCCTCAGCTCTAACCCTTTTTAAGCCTTTTTTTGCTCTACCTGAACGATTTTTGCCAACTTTCCACTCGTTTGAAGGTTTTTTCTATTTCCTTTCTAACCAACTTTTCCCCATTTCTTACCTGCTTTAACCCATTTTTGCCATTTCTAACCATTGCACACACATCTCTAACCTGCTTTAAAGCCTTTTTGGCCATTTCTAACCCGCTTTTGGCCAACTTAGGCCATTTCTAACCCGTTTTCGCACATCTCTAACCCGCTTTAAAGCTTTTTTGGCCGTTTCTAACCCGTTTTAAGCCAGCTTTGGTCATTTCTGACCCATTTTTGCACATCTCTAACCTTTTTTAAGCCGGTTTTGGCTATTTCTCACTCATCTCTGCTTACCTCTAACCCTTTTTAAACCGGTTTTGGCCATTTCTAATCCAATTTTTGAACATTTCTAACCCGTTTTAAATCATTTTTGGCCATTTCTATCCCATTTCTGCGTGTCTAGAACCCTTTTAATGCATTTTTGACTCATTCTAAACCATTTTTGCCCACTTTCCACCCGTTTTAAGCTAGTTTTTTTCTGTTTCTAACCCAGTTTTCCCCATTTCTTTACCCACTTGAATCCATTTTTGGCCATTTCTAGCCCATTTTTGCACATCTCTAACCTGCTTTAAAGCAGTTTTGGCCATTTCTAACCATTTCTGGCACATCTCTAACCTCTTTTAAGCCATTCTTTGCCATTTCTAACCCATTTCTGCTCATCTCTAGCCCTTTTAAAGACACGTTTGGGTCTTTCTACACCATTTTCTCTGACTTTCAACCTGGTTTAAGCCGTTTTTCTTTCCTTTTCTAACTCATTTTTTGCCCATTGCTCACACGATTTAAACCATTTTTGGGTTTATCTAAACCATTTTTACACACTTCTAACACATTTTAAGCCATTTTTCACTATTTCTATCCCATTTTAAGGCGTTTTTGGCCATTTGTAACCCATTTTTGCATACATCTAACCCTTTTAAAGCCGTTTTTGGCTCTTTCTAAAACACTCTCTTCTGCATTCAAGTAATTATAAGCATTTTTTTTTTCTTTTCTGACCCATTTTTGGCCCAGTTCTCACACGTTTTATGCCATTTTCGGCTACATCTAACCCTTTTTTACCCACTACTAACCCATTTTAACCCTTTTTTGGCTATATCTAACCCATTTTAAGCTATTTTTGGCCATTTCTAACCCTTTTTTGCTCATCTCTAGCCCCTTTTAAGCCTAATTTGGCTTTTTCTAAACCGTTCTCGCATACCTCTAACCCTTTTAAGCCGGTTTTGGCCATTTCTAATGCATTTTTTGTCCATTTTTGAGGCTTTTTAAATAAATTTTGGCCATTTCTATTCCATTTCTGCAAATCTCTAACCCTTTTAAAGCCATTTTTGGTTCTTTCTAAACCATTTCTCCCCACTTTCAACACGGTTTATGCTATTTTTTTTTTCCGTTTCTAACCCAGTTTTCTGCATTTCTCACCATCTTTAATCCATTTTTTTGCCACTTCTAACCATTTTTTTTTTTTTTTTTACACATCTCTTACCTGCTTTAAAGCCTTTTTGGCCATTTCTAACCCATTTTTGGCCATTCTTAACCTGTTTTATGCCATTCTTGGCCATTTCTAACTCATTTTTGCACATCTCTAACCCCTTTTAAGCTACTTTTGGCCATTTCTTATCCATTTTTTATCCATTTCTAACCCATTTTTCTCCATTTCTAACACATTTTAAAGAGTTTTTGGCCATTTCTATCCCATTTTTGCACATCTCTAATCCTATTTAAGCCTTTTTGGGCTATATCTTCACCATTTTTTCCCTCATTCAAAACTTTTTATGCTTTTTTTCTGTTTCTAATGCAGTTTTTCCCATTTCTCTCCCGCTTTAATGCATTTTTGGCCATTTCTGACCAGTTTTTGCACATCTCTAACCTGCTTTAAAGCCTTTTTGGCCATTTCTATCCCAGTTTTTGCATATCTCTTACCCTTTTTAAGCCTTTTTTGGCTATACCTTAACCATTTTTGCCCTCCTTCAACTCTTATTAAGCTTTTTTTTTTTTTTTTCTAACACAGTTTCTCCCAATTATTACCCGCTTTAATCCTTTTTTGGCCATTTCTAAACCACTTTTACACATCTCTAACCTGCTTTAAAGCATTTTTGGCCATTTCCAACCATTTTTGGCACATCTATAAGCCCTTTTAAGCCATTTTTTTGCCATTTCTAACCCATTTTTGCTCACTCCTAACGCATTTTAAGCCATTTTTCACCATTTCTGTCCCAATTTAAACCTTCTGGGCCATTTCTAGCACAGTTTTGCAAACTTCTAACCCATTTTAAGCAATTTTTGGCCATTCCTACCCCAGTTTTACCCCTATCTAACCACCTTTAAGCCGCTTTTGGCCATTTATAACCCAATTTTCCTCAGCTCTAACCCTTTTTAAGCCTTTTTTTGCTCTACCTGAACGATTTTTGCCAACTTTCCACTTGTTTGAAGGTTTTTTCTATTTCCTTTCTAACCAACTTTTCCCCATTTCTTACCTGCTTTAACCCATTTTTGCCATTTCTAACCATTGCACACACATCTCTAACCTGCTTTAAAGCCTTTTTGGCCATTTCTAACCCGCTTTTGGCCAACTTAGGCCATTTCTAACCCGTTTTCGCACATCTCTAACCCGCTTTAAAGCTTTTTTGGCCGTTTCTAACCCGTTTTAAGCCAGCTTTGGTCATTTCTGACCCATTTTTGCACATCTCTAACCTTTTTTAAGCCGGTTTTGGCTATTTCTCACTCATCTCTGCTTACCTCTAACCCTTTTTAAACCGGTTTTGGCCATTTCTAATCCAATTTTTGAACATTTCTAACCCGTTTTAAATCATTTTTGGCCATTTCTATCCCATTTCTGCGTGTCTAGAACCCTTTTAATGCATTTTTGACTCATTCTAAACCATTTTTGCCCACTTTCCACCCGTTTTAAGCTAGTTTTTTTCTGTTTCTAACCCAGTTTTCCCCATTTCTTTACCCACTTGAATCCATTTTTGGCCATTTCTAGCCCATTTTTGCACATCTCTAACCTGCTTTAAAGCAGTTTTGGCCATTTCTAACCATTTCTGGCACATCTCTAACCTCTTTTAAGCCATTCTTTGCCATTTCTAACCCATTTCTGCTCATCTCTAGCCCTTTTAAAGACACGTTTGGGTCTTTCTACACCATTTTCTCTGACTTTCAACCTGGTTTAAGCCTTTTTTCTTTCCTTTTCTAACTCATTTTTTGCCCATTGCTCACACGATTTAAACCATTTTTGGGTTTATCTAAACCATTTTTACACACTTCTAACACATTTTAAGCCATTTTTCACTATTTCTATCCCATTTTAAGGCGTTTTTGGCCATTTGTAACCCATTTTTGCATACATCTAACCCTTTTAAAGCCGTTTTTGGCTCTTTCTAAAACACTCTCTTCCGCATTCAAGTAATTATCAGCATTTTTTTTTCTATTCTGACCCATTTTTGGCCCAGTTCTCACACGTTTTATGCCATTTTCGGCTACATCTAACCCTTTTTTACCCACTACTAACCCATTTTAACCCTTTTTTGGCTATATCTAACCCATTTTAAGCTATTTTTGGCCATTTCTAACCCTTTTTTGCTCATCTCTAGCCCCTTTTAAGCCTAATTTGGCTTTTTCTAAACCGTTCTCACATACCTCTAACCCTTTTAAGCCGGTTTTGGCCATTTCTAATGCATTTTTTGTCCATTTTTGAGGCTTTTTAAATAAATTTTGGCCATTTCTATTCCATTTTTGCAAATCTCTAACCCTTTTAAAGCCATTTTTGGTTCTTTCTAAACCATTTCTCCCCACTTTCAACACGGTTTATGCTATTTTTTTTTTTCCGTTTCTAACCCAGTTTTCTGCATTTCTCACCATCTTTAATCCATTTTTTTGCCACTTCTAACCATTTTTTTTTTTTTTTTACACATCTCTTACCTGCTTTAAAGCCTTTTTGGCCATTTCTAACCCATTTTTGGCCATTCTTAACCTGTTTTATGCCATTCTTGGCCATTTCTAACTCATTTTTGCACATCTCTAACCCCTTTTAAGCTACTTTTGGCCATTTCTTATCCATTTTTTATCCATTTCTAACCCATTTTTCTCCATTTCTAACACATTTTAAAGAGTTTTTGGCCATTTCTATCCCATTTTTGCACATCTCTAATCCTATTTAAGCCTTTTTGGGCTATATCTTCACCATTTTTTCCCTCATTCAAAACTTTTTATGCTTTTTTTCTGTTTCTAATGCAGTTTTTCCCATTTCTCTCCCGCTTTAATGCATTTTTGGCCATTTCTGACCAGTTTTTGCACATCTCTAACCTGCTTTAAAGCCTTTTTGGCCATTTCTATCCCAGTTTTTGCATATCTCTTACCCTTTTTAAGCCTTTTTTGGCTATACCTTAACCATTTTTGCCCTCCTTCAACTCTTATTAAGCTTTTTTTTTTTTTTTTTCTAACACAGTTTCTCCCAATTATTACCCGCTTTAATCCTTTTTTGGCCATTTCTAAACCACTTTTACACATCTCTAACCTGCTTTAAAGCATTTTTGGCCATTTCCAACCATTTTTGGCACATCTATAAGCCCTTTTAAGCCATTTTTTTGCCATTTCTAACCCATTTTTGCTCACTCCTAACGCATTTTAAGCCATTTTTCACCATTTCTGTCCCAATTTAAACCTTCTGGGCCATTTCTAGCACAGTTTTGCAAACTTCTAACCCATTTTAAGCAATTTTTGGCCATTCCTACCCCAGTTTTACCCCTATCTAACCACCTTTAAGCCGCTTTTGGCCATTTATAACCCAATTTTCCTCAGCTCTAACCCTTTTTAAGCCTTTTTTTGCTCTACCTGAACGATTTTTGCCAACTTTCCACTCGTTTGAAGGTTTTTTCTATTTCCTTTCTAACCAACTTTTCCCCATTTCTTACCTGCTTTAACCCATTTTTGCCATTTCTAACCATTGCACACACATCTCTAACCTGCTTTAAAGCCTTTTTGGCCATTTCTAACCCGCTTTTGGCCAACTTAGGCCATTTCTAACCCGTTTTCGCACATCTCTAACCCGCTTTAAAGCTTTTTTGGCCGTTTCTAACCCGTTTTAAGCCAGCTTTGGTCATTTCTGACCCATTTTTGCACATCTCTAACCTTTTTTAAGCCGGTTTTGGCTATTTCTCACTCATCTCTGCTTACCTCTAACCCTTTTTAAACCGGTTTTGGCCATTTCTAATCCAATTTTTGAACATTTCTAACCCGTTTTAAATCATTTTTGGCCATTTCTATCCCATTTCTGCGTGTCTAGAACCCTTTTAATGCATTTTTGACTCATTCTAAACCATTTTTGCCCACTTTCCACCCGTTTTAAGCTAGTTTTTTTCTGTTTCTAACCCAGTTTTCCCCATTTCTTTACCCACTTGAATCCATTTTTGGCCATTTCTAGCCCATTTTTGCACATCTCTAACCTGCTTTAAAGCAGTTTTGGCCATTTCTAACCATTTCTGGCACATCTCTAACCTCTTTTAAGCCATTCTTTGCCATTTCTAACCCATTTCTGCTCATCTCTAGCCCTTTTAAAGACACGTTTGGGTCTTTCTACACCATTTTCTCTGACTTTCAACCTGGTTTAAGCCATTTTTCTTTCCTTTTCTAACTCATTTTTTGCCCATTGCTCACACGATTTAAACCATTTTTGGGTTTATCTAAACCATTTTTACACACTTCTAACACATTTTAAGCCATTTTTCACTATTTCTATCCCATTTTAAGGCGTTTTTGGCCATTTGTAACCCATTTTTGCATACATCTAACCCTTTTAAAGCCGTTTTTGGCTCTTTCTAAAACACTCTCTTCCGCATTCAAGTAATTATAAGCATTTTTTTTTCTTTTCTGACCCATTTTTGGCCCAGTTCTCACACGTTTTATGCCATTTTCGGCTACAACTAACCCTTTTTTACCCACTACTAACCCATTTTAACCCTTTTTTGGCTATATCTAACCCATTTTATGCTATTTTTGGCCATTTCTAACCCTTTTTTGCTCATCTCTAGCCCCTTTTAAGCCTAATTTGGCTTTTTCTAAACCGTTCTCGCATACCTCTAACCCTTTTAAGCCGGTTTTGGCCATTTCTAATGCAATTTTTGTCCATTTTTGAGGCTTTTTAAATAAATTTTGGCCATTTCTATTCCATTTCTGCAAATCTCTAACCCTTTTAAAGCCATTTTTGGTTCTTTCTAAACCATTTCTCCCCACTTTCAACACGGTTTATGCTATTTTTTTTTTCCGTTTCTAACCCAGTTTTCTGCATTTCTCACCATCTTTAATCCATTTTTTTGCCACTTCTAACCATTTTTTTTTTTTTTTTTTACACATCTCTTACCTGCTTTAAAGCCTTTTTGGCCATTTCTAACCCATTTTTGGCCATTCTTAACCTGTTTTATGCCATTCTTGGCCATTTCTAACTCATTTTTGCACATCTCTAACCCCTTTTAAGCTACTTTTGGCCATTTCTTATCCATTTTTTATCCATTTCTAACCCATTTTTCTCCATTTCTAACACATTTTAAAGAGTTTTTGGCCATTTCTATCCCATTTTTGCACATCTCTAATCCTATTTAAGCCTTTTTGGGCTATATCTTCACCATTTTTTCCCTCATTCAAAACTTTTTATGCTTTTTTTCTGTTTCTAATGCAGTTTTTCCCATTTCTCTCCCGCTTTAATGCATTTTTGGCCATTTCTGACCAGTTTTTGCACATCTCTAACCTGCTTTAAAGCCTTTTTGGCCATTTCTATCCCAGTTTTTGCATATCTCTTACCCTTTTTAAGCCTTTTTTGGCTATACCTTAACCATTTTTGCCCTCCTTCAACTCTTATTAAGCTTTTTTTTTTTTTTTTTCTAACACAGTTTCTCCCAATTATTACCCACTTTAATCCTTTTTTGGCCATTTCTAAACCACTTTTACACATCTCTAACCTGCTTTAAAGCATTTTTGGCCATTTCCAACCATTTTTGGCACATCTATAAGCCCTTTTAAGCCATTTTTTTGCCATTTCTAACCCATTTTTGCTCACTCCTAACGCATTTTAAGCCATTTTTCACCATTTCTGTCCCAATTTAAACCTTCTGGGCCATTTCTAGCACAGTTTTGCAAACTTCTAACCCATTTTAAGCAATTTTTGGCCATTCCTACCCCAGTTTTACCCCTATCTAACCACCTTTAAGCCGCTTTTGGCCATTTATAACCCAATTTTCCTCAGCTCTAACCCTTTTTAAGCCTTTTTTTGCTCTACCTGAACGATTTTTGCCAACTTTCCACTCGTTTGAAGGTTTTTTCTATTTCCTTTCTAACCAACTTTTCCCCATTTCTTACCTGCTTTAACCCATTTTTGCCATTTCTAACCATTGCACACACATCTCTAACCTGCTTTAAAGCCTTTTTGGCCATTTCTAACCCGCTTTTGGCCAACTTAGGCCATTTCTAACCCGTTTTCGCACATCTCTAACCCGCTTTAAAGCTTTTTTGCCCGTTTCTAACCCGTTTTAAGCCAGCTTTGGTCATTTCTGACCCATTTTTGCACATCTCTAACCTTTTTTAAGCCGGTTTTGGCTATTTCTCACTCATCTCTGCTTACCTCTAACCCTTTTTAAACCGGTTTTGGCCATTTCTAATCCAATTTTTGAACATTTCTAACCCGTTTTAAATCATTTTTGGCCATTTCTATCCCATTTTTGCGTGTCTAGAACCCTTTTAATGCATTTTTGACTCATTCTAAACCATTTTTGCCCACTTTCCACCCGTTTTAAGCTAGTTTTTTTCTGTTTCTAACCCAGTTTTCCCCATTTCTTTACCCACTTGAATCCATTTTTGGCCATTTCTAGCCCATTTTTGCACATCTCTAACCTGCTTTAAAGCAGTTTTGGCCATTTCTAACCATTTCTGGCACATCTCTAACCTCTTTTAAGCCATTCTTTGCCATTTCTAACCCATTTCTGCTCATCTCTAGCCCTTTTAAAGACACGTTTGGGTCTTTCTACACCATTTTCTCTGACTTTCAACCTGGTTTAAGCCATTTTTCTTTCCTTTTCTAACTCATTTTTTGCCCATTGCTCACACGATTTAAACCATTTTTGGATTTCTCTAAACCATTTTTACACACTTCTAACACATTTTAAGCCATTTTTCACTATTTCTATCCCATTTTAAGGCGTTTTTGGCCATTTGTAACCCATTTTTGCATACATCTAACCCTTTTAAAGCCGTTTTGGGCTCTTTCTAAAACACTCTCTTCCGCATTCAAGTAATTATAAGCATTTTTTTTTCTTTTCTGACCCATTTTTGGCCCAGTTCTCACACGTTTTATGCCATTTTCGGCTACAACTAACCCTTTTTTACCCACTACTAACCCATTTTAACCCTTTTTTGGCTATATCTAACCCATTTTATGCTATTTTTGGCCATTTCTAACCCTTTTTTGCTCATCTCTAGCCCCTTTTAAGCCTAATTTGGCTTTTTCTAAACCGTTCTCGCATACCTCTAACCCTTTTAAGCCGGTTTTGGCCATTTCTAATGCATTTTTTGTCCATTTTTGAGGCTTTTTAAATAAATTTTGGCCATTTCTATTCCATTTCTGCAAATCTCTAACACTTTTAAAGCCATTTTTGGTTCTTTCTAAACCATTTCTCCCCACTTTCAACACGGTTTATGCTATTTTTTTTTTCCGTTTCTAACCCAGTTTTCTGCATTTCTCACCATCTTTAATCCATTTTTTTGCCACTTCTAACCATTTTTTTTTTTTTTTTTTACACATCTCTTACCTGCTTTAAAGCCTTTTTGGCCATTTCTAACCCATTTTTGGCCATTCTTAACCTGTTTTATGCCATTCTTGGCCATTTCTAACTCATTTTTGCACATCTCTAACCCCTTTTAAGCTACTTTTGGCCATTTCTTATCCATTTTTTATCCATTTCTAACCCATTTTTCTCCATTTCTAACACATTTTAAAGAGTTTTTGGCCATTTCTATCCCATTTTTGCACATCTCTAATCCTATTTAAGCCTTTTTGGGCTATATCTTCACCATTTTTTCCCTCATTCAAAACTTTTTATGCTTTTTTTCTGTTTCTAATGCAGTTTTTCCCATTTCTCTCCCGCTTTAATGCATTTTTGGCCATTTCTGACCAGTTTTTGCACATCTCTAACCTGCTTTAAAGCCTTTTTGGCCATTTCTATCCCAGTTTTTGCATATCTCTTACCCTTTTTAAGCCTTTTTTGGCTATACCTTAACCATTTTTGCCCTCCTTCAACTCTTATTAAGCTTTTTTTTTTTTTTTTTCTAACACAGTTTCTCCCAATTATTACCCGCTTTAATCCTTTTTTGGCCATTTCTAAACCACTTTTACACATCTCTAACCTGCTTTAAAGCATTTTTGGCCATTTCCAACCATTTTTGGCACATCTATAAGCCCTTTTAAGCCATTTTTTTGCCATTTCTAACCCATTTTTGCTCACTCCTAACGCATTTTAAGCCATTTTTCACCATTTCTGTCCCAATTTAAACCTTCTGGGCCATTTCTAGCACAGTTTTGCAAACTTCTAACCCATTTTAAGCAATTTTTGGCCATTCCTACCCCAGTTTTACCCCTATCTAACCACCTTTAAGCCGCTTTTGGCCATTTATAACCCAATTTTCCTCAGCTCTAACCCTTTTTAAGCCTTTTTTTGCTCTACCTGAACGATTTTTGCCAACTTTCCACTCGTTTGAAGGTTTTTTCTATTTCCTTTCTAACCAACTTTTCCCCATTTCTTACCTGCTTTAACCCATTTTTGCCATTTCTAACCATTGCACACACATCTCTAACCTGCTTTAAAGCCTTTTTGGCCATTTCTAACCCGCTTTTGGCCAACTTAGGCCATTTCTAACCCGTTTTCGCACATCTCTAACCCGCTTTAAAGCTTTTTTGGCCGTTTCTAACCCGTTTTAAGCCAGCTTTGGTCATTTCTGACCCATTTTTGCACATCTCTAACCTTTTTTAAGCCGGTTTTGGCTATTTCTCACTCATCTCTGCTTACCTCTAACCCTTTTTAAACCGGTTTTGGCCATTTCTAATCCAATTTTTGAACATTTCTAACCCGTTTTAAATCATTTTTGGCCATTTCTATCCCATTTCTGCGTGTCTAGAACCCTTTTAATGCATTTTTGACTCATTCTAAACCATTTTTGCCCACTTTCCACCCGTTTTAAGCTAGTTTTTTTCTGTTTCTAACCCAGTTTTCCCCATTTCTTTACCCACTTGAATCCATTTTTGGCCATTTCTAGCCCATTTTTGCACATCTCTAACCTGCTTTAAAGCAGTTTTGGCCATTTCTAACCATTTCTGGCACATCTCTAACCTCTTTTAAGCCATTCTTTGCCATTTCTAACCCA
Source organism: Lathamus discolor (assembly GCF_037157495.1). NCBI lineage: Eukaryota > Metazoa > Chordata > Aves > Psittaciformes > Psittacidae > Lathamus > Lathamus discolor. The sequence goes on from NW_027069159.1 coordinate 69,036, forward strand.
TTTCTGCTCATCTCTAGCCCTTTTAAAGCCACGTTTGGGTCTTTCTACACCATTTTCTCTGACTTTCAACCTGGTTTAAGCCGTTTTTCTTTCCTTTTCTAACTCATTTTTTGCCCATTGCTCACACGATTTAAACCATTTTTGGGTTTATCTAAACCATTTTTACACACTTCTAACACATTTTAAGCCATTTTTCACTATTTCTATCCCATTTTAAGGCGTTTTTGGCCATTTGTAACCCATTTTTGCATACATCTAACCCTTTTAAAGCCGTTTTTGGCTCTTTCTAAAACACTCTCTTCCGCATTCAAGTAATTATAAGCATTTTTTTTTTCTTTTCTGACCCATTTTTGGCCCAGTTCTCACACGTTTTATGCCATTTTCGGCTACATCTAACCCTTTTTTACGCACTACTAACCCATTTTAACCCTTTTTTGGCTATATCTAACCCATTTTAAGCTATTTTTGGCCATTTCTAACCCTTTTTTGCTCATCTCTAGCCCCTTTTAAGCCTAATTTGGCTTTTTCTAAACCGTTCTCGCATACCTCTAACCCTTTTAAGCCGGTTTTGGCCATTTCTAATGCATTTTTTGTCCATTTTTGAGGCTTTTTAAATAAATTTTGGCCATTTCTATTCCATTTCTGCAAATCTCTAACCCTTTTAAAGCCATTTTTGGTTCTTTCTAAACCATTTCTCCCCACTTTCAACACGGTTTATGCTATTTTTTTTTTCCGTTTCTAACCCAGTTTTCTGCATTTCTCACCATCTTTAATCCATTTTTTTGCCACTTCTAACCATTTTTTTTTTTTTTTTTACACATCTCTTACCTGCTTTAAAGCCTTTTTGGCCATTTCTAACCCATTTTTGGCCATTCTTAACCTGTTTTATGCCATTCTTGGCCATTTCTAACTCATTTTTGCACATCTCTAACCCCTTTTAAGCTACTTTTGGCCATTTCTTATCCATTTTTTATCCATTTCTAACCCATTTTTCTCCATTTCTAACACATTTTAAAGAGTTTTTGGCCATTTCTATCCCATTTTTGCACATCTCTAATCCTATTTAAGCCTTTTTGGGCTATATCTTCACCATTTTTTCCCTCATTCAAAACTTTTTATGCTTTTTTTCTGTTTCTAATGCAGTTTTTCCCATTTCTCTCCCGCTTTAATGCATTTTTGGCCATTTCTGACCAGTTTTTGCACATCTCTAACCTGCTTTAAAGCCTTTTTGGCCATTTCTATCCCAGTTTTTGCATATCTCTTACCCTTTTTAAGCCTTTTTTGGCTATACCTTAACCATTTTTGCCCTCCTTCAACTCTTATTAAGCTTTTTTTTTTTTTTTTTCTAACACAGTTTCTCCCAATTATTACCCGCTTTAATCCTTTTTTGGCCATTTCTAAACCACTTTTACACATCTCTAACCTGCTTTAAAGCATTTTTGGCCATTTCCAACCATTTTTGGCACATCTATAAGCCCTTTTAAGCCATTTTTTTGCCATTTCTAACCCATTTTTGCTCACTCCTAACGCATTTTAAGCCATTTTTCACCATTTCTGTCCCAATTTAAACCTTCTGGGCCATTTCTAGCACAGTTTTGCAAACTTCTAACCCATTTTAAGCAATTTTTGGCCATTCCTACCCCAGTTTTACCCCTATCTAACCACCTTTAAGCCGCTTTTGGCCATTTATAACCCAATTTTCCTCAGCTCTAACCCTTTTTAAGCCTTTTTTTGCTCTACCTGAACGATTTTTGCCAACTTTCCACTCGTTTGAAGGTTTTTTCTATTTCCTTTCTAACCAACTTTTCCCCATTTCTTACCTGCTTTAACCCATTTTTGCCATTTCTAACCATTGCACACACATCTCTAACCTGCTTTAAAGCCTTTTTGGCCATTTCTAACCCGCTTTTGGCCAACTTAGGCCATTTCTAACCCGTTTTCGCACATCTCTAACCCGCTTTAAAGCTTTTTTGGCCGTTTCTAACCCGTTTTAAGCCAGCTTTGGTCATTTCTGACCCATTTTTGCACATCTCTAACCTTTTTTAAGCCGGTTTTGGCTATTTCTCACTCATCTCTGCTTACCTCTAACCCTTTTTAAACCGGTTTTGGCCATTTCTAATCCAATTTTTGAACATTTCTAACCCGTTTTAAATCATTTTTGGCCATTTCTATCCCATTTCTGCGTGTCTAGAACCCTTTTAATGCATTTTTGACTCATTCTAAACCATTTTTGCCCACTTTCCACCCGTTTTAAGCTAGTTTTTTTCTGTTTCTAACCCAGTTTTCCCCATTTCTTTACCCACTTGAATCCATTTTTGGCCATTTCTAGCCCATTTTTGCACATCTCTAACCTGCTTTAAAGCAGTTTTGGCCATTTCTAACCATTTCTGGCACATCTCTAACCTCTTTTAAGCCATTCTTTGCCATTTCTAACCCATTTCTGCTCATCTCTAGCCCTTTTAAAGCCACGTTTGGGTGTTTCTACACCATTTTCTCTGACTTTCAACCTGGTTTAAGCCGTTTTTCTTTCCTTTTCTAACTCATTTTTTGCCCATTGCTCACACGATTTAAACCATTTTTGGGTTTATCTAAACCATTTTTACACACTTCTAACACATTTTAAGCCATTTTTCACTATTTCTATCCCATTTTAAGGCGTTTTTGGCCATTTGTAACCCATTTTTGCATACATCTAACCCTTTTAAAGCCGTTTTTGGCTCTTTCTAAAACACTCTCTTCCGCATTCAAGTAATTATAAGCATTTTTTTTTTCTTTTCTGACCCATTTTTGGCCCAGTTCTCACACGTTTTATGCCATTTTCGGCTACATCTAACCCTTTTTTACGCACTACTAACCCATTTTAACCCTTTTTTGGCTATATCTAACCCATTTTAAGCTATTTTTGGCCATTTCTAACCCTTTTTTGCTCATCTCTAGCCCCTTTTAAGCCTAATTTGGCTTTTTCTAAACCGTTCTCGCATACCTCTAACCCTTTTAAGCCGGTTTTGGCCATTTCTAATGCATTTTTTGTCCATTTTTGAGGCTTTTTAAATAAATTTTGGCCATTTCTATTCCATTTCTGCAAATCTCTAACCCTTTTAAAGCCATTTTTGGTTCTTTCTAAACCATTTCTCCCCACTTTCAACACGGTTTATGCTATTTTTTTTTTCCGTTTCTAACCCAGTTTTCTGCATTTCTCACCATCTTTAATCCATTTTTTTGCCACTTCTAACCATTTTTTTTTTTTTTTTACACATCTCTTACCTGCTTTAAAGCCTTTTTGGCCATTTCTAACCCATTTTTGGCCATTCTTAACCTGTTTTATGCCATTCTTGGCCATTTCTAACTCATTTTTGCACATCTCTAACCCCTTTTAAGCTACTTTTGGCCATTTCTTATCCATTTTTTATCCATTTCTAACCCATTTTTCTCCATTTCTAACACATTTTAAAGAGTTTTTGGCCATTTCTATCCCATTTTTGCACATCTCTAATCCTATTTAAGCCTTTTTGGGCTATATCTTCACCATTTTTTCCCTCATTCAAAACTTTTTATGCTTTTTTTCTGTTTCTAATGCAGTTTTTCCCATTTCTCTCCCGCTTTAATGCATTTTTGGCCATTTCTGACCAGTTTTTGCACATCTCTAACCTGCTTTAAAGCCTTTTTGGCCATTTCTATCCCAGTTTTTGCATATCTCTTACCCTTTTTAAGCCTTTTTTGGCTATACCTTAACCATTTTTGCCCTCCTTCAACTCTTATTAAGCTTTTTTTTTTTTTTTTCCTAACACAGTTTCTCCCAATTATTACCCGCTTTAATCCTTTTTTGGCCATTTCTAAACCACTTTTACACATCTCTAACCTGCTTTAAAGCATTTTTGGCCATTTCCAACCATTTTTGGCACATCTATAAGCCCTTTTAAGCCATTTTTTTGCCATTTCTAACCCATTTTTGCACATCTCTAACCCTTTTAAAGCCATTTTTGCCTCTTTCTACACGATGTTTTCTCGCTCTCAACCCGTTTTAAGCCATTTTTAGTTCTTTTCTAACTCATTTTTTGCCTGTTTCTCACACGATTTAAACCGTTTTCGGCTATATCTAACCCATTTTTGCTCACTCCTAACTCATTTTAAGCCATTTTTCACCATTTCTGTCCCAATTTAAACCTTTTGGGCCATTTCTAGCACAGTTTTGCAAACTTCTAACCCATTTTAAGCAATTTTTGGCCATTCCTACCCCAGTTTTACCCCTATCTAACCACCTTTAAGCCGCTTTTGGCCATTTATAACCCATTTTTCCTCAGCTCTAACCCTTTTTAAGCCTTTTTTGCTCTACCTGAACAATTTTTGCCAACTTTCCACTCGTTTGAAGGTTTTTTCTCTTCCCTTTCTAACCAACTTTTCCCCATTTCTTACCTGCTTTAACCCATTTTTGCCATTTCTAACCATTGCACACACATCTCTAACCTGCTTTAAAGCCTTTTTGGCCATTTCTAACCCGCTTTTGGCCAACTTAGGCCATTTCTAACCCGTTTTCGCACATCTCTAACCCGCTTTAAAGCTTTTTTGGCCGTTTCTAACCCATTTTAAGCCAGCTTTGGTCATTTCTGACCCATTTTTGCACATCTCTAACCTTTTTTAAGCCGGTTTTGGCTATTTCTCACTCATCTCTGCTTACCTCTAACCCTTTTTAAACCGGTTTTGGCCATTTCTAATCCAATTTTTGAACATTTCTAACCCGTTTTAAATCATTTTTGGCCATTTCTATCCCATTTTTGCGTGTCTAGAACCCTTTTAATGCATTTTTGACTCTTTCTAAACCATTTTTGCCCACTTTCCACCCGTTTTAAGCTAGTTTTTTTTCTGTTTCTAACCCATTTTTCCCCATTTCTTTACCCACTTGAATCCATTTTTGGCCATTTCTAGCCCATTTTTGCACATCTCTAACCTGCTTTAAAGCAGTTTTGGCCATTTCTAACCATTTCTGGCACATCTCTAACCTCTTTTAAGCCATTCTTTGCCATTTCTAACCCATTTCTGCTCATCTCTAGCCCTTTTAAAGACACGTTTGGGTCTTTCTACACCATTTTCTCTGACTTTCAACCTGGTTTAAGCCGTTTTTCTTTCCTTTTCTAACTCATTTTTTGCCCATTGCTCACACGATTTAAACCATTTTTGGGTTTATCTAAACCATTTTTACACACTTCTAACACATTTTAAGCCATTTTTCACTATTTCTATCCCATTTTAAGGCGTTTTTGGCCATTTGTAACCCATTTTTGCATACATCTAACCCTTTTAAAGCCGTTTTTGGCTCTTTCTAAAACACTCTCTTCCGCATTCAAGTAATTATAAGCATTTTTTTTTCTTTTCTGACCCATTTTTGGCCCAGTTCTCACACGTTTTATGCCATTTTCGGCTACATCTAACCCTTTTTTACCCACTACTAACCCATTTTAACCCTTTTTTGGCTATATCTAACCCATTTTAAGCTATTTTTGGCCATTTCTAACCCTTTTTTGCTCATCTCTAGCCCCTTTTAAGCCTAATTTGGCTTTTTCTAAACCGTTCTCGCATACCTCTAACCCTTTTAAGCCGGTTTTGGCCATTTCTAATGCATTTTTGTCCATTTTTGAGGCTTTTTAAATAAATTTTGGCCATTTCTATTCCATTTCTGCAAATCTCTAACCCTTTTAAAGCCATTTTTGGTTCTTTCTAAACCATTTCTCCCCACTTTCAACACGGTTTATGCTATTTTTTTTTCCGTTTCTAACCCAGTTTTCTGCATTTCTCACCATCTTTAATCCATTTTTTTGCCACTTCTAACCATTTTTTTTTTTTTTTTTACACATCTCTTACCTGCTTTAAAGCCTTTTTGGCCATTTCTAACCCATTTTTGGCCATTCTTAACCTGTTTTATGCCATTCTTGGCCATTTCTAACTCATTTTTGCACATCTCTAACCCCTTTTAAGTAAATTTTGGCCATTTCTTATCCATTTTTTGTCCATTTCTAACCCATTTTTCTCCATTTCTAACACATTTTAAAGAGTTTTTGGCCATTTCTATCCCATTTTTGCACATCTCTAATCCTTTTTAAGCCTTTTTGGGCTATATCTTCACCATTTTTTCCCTCATTCAAAACTTTTTATGCTTTTTTTCTGTTTCTAATGCAGTTTTTCCCATTTCTCTCCCGCTTTAATCCTTTTTTGGCCATTTCTGACCAGTTTTTGCACATCTCTAACCTGCTTTAAAGCCTTTTTGGCCATTTCTATCTTAGTTTTTGCATATCTCTAACCCTTTTTAAGCCTTTTTTGGCTATACCTTAACCATTTTTGCCCTCCTTCAACTCTTATTAAGCTTTTTTTTTTTTTTTCTGTTTCTAACACAGTTTCTCCCAATTATTACCCGCTTTAATCCATTTTAGGCCATTTGTAACCCACTTTTACACATCTCTAACCTGCTTTAAAGCATTTTTGGCCATTTCCAACCATTTTTGGCACATCTATAAGCCCTTTTAAGCCATTTTTTTGCCATTTCTAACCCATTTTTGCACATCTCTAACCCTTTTAAAGCCATTTTTGCCTCTTTCTACACGATGTTTTCTCGCTCTCAACCCGTTTTAAGCCATTTTTAGTTCTTTTCTAACTCATTTTTTGCCTGTTTCTCACACGATTTAAACCGTTTTCGGCTATATCTAACCCATTTTTGCTCACTCCTAACTCATTTTAAGCCATTTTTCACCATTTCTGTCCCAATTTAAACCTTTTGGGCCATTTCTAGCACAGTTTTGCAAACTTCTAACCCATTTTAAGCAATTTTTGGCCATTCCTACCCCAGTTTTACCCCTATCTAACCACCTTTAAGCCGCTTTTGGCCATTTATAACCCATTTTTCCTCAGCTCTAACCCTTTTTAAGCCTTTTTTGCTCTACCTGAACAATTTTTGCCAACTTTCCACTCGTTTGAAGGTTTTTTCTCTTCCCTTTCTAACCAACTTTTCCCCATTTCTTACCTGCTTTAACCAATTTTTGCCATTTCTAACCATTGCACACACATCTCTAACCTGCTTTAAAGCCTTTTTGGCCATTTCTAACCCGCTTTTGGCCAACTTAGGCCATTTCTAACCCGTTTTCGCACATCTCTAACCCGCTTTAAAGCTTTTTTGGCCGTTTCTAACCCATTTTAAGCCAGCTTTGGTCATTTCTGACCCATTTTTGCACATCTCTAACCTTTTTTAAGCCGGTTTTGGCTATTTCTCACTCATCTCTGCTTACCTCTAACCCTTTTTAAACCGGTTTTGGCCATTTCTAATCCAATTTTTGAACATTTCTAACCCGTTTTAAATCATTTTTGGCCATTTCTATCCCATTTTTGCGTGTCTAGAACCCTTTTAATGCATTTTTGACTCTTTCTAAACCATTTTTGCCCACTTTCCACCCGTTTTAAGCTAGTTTTTTTTCTGTTTCTAACCCAGTTTTCCCCATTTCTTTACCCACTTGAATCCATTTTTGGCCATTTCTAGCCCATTTTTGCACATCTCTAACCTGCTTTAAAGCAGTTTTGGCCATTTCTAACCATTTCTGGCACATCTCTAACCTCTTTTAAGCCATTCTTTGCCATTTCTAACCCATTTCTGCTCATCTCTAGCCCTTTTAAAGACACGTTTGGGTCTTTCTACACCATTTTCTCTGACTTTCAACCTGGTTTAAGCCTTTTTTCTTTCCTTTTCTAACTCATTTTTTGCCCATTGCTCACACGATTTAAACCATTTTTGGGTTTATCTAAACCATTTTTACACACTTCTAACACATTTTAAGCCATTTTTCACTATTTCTATCCCATTTTAAGGCGTTTTTGGCCATTTGTAACCCATTTTTGCATACATCTAACCCTTTTAAAGCCGTTTTTGGCTCTTTCTAAAACACTCTCTTCCGCATTCAAGTAATTATAAGCATTTTTTTTTCTTTTCTGACCCATTTTTGGCCCAGTTCTCACACGTTTTATGCCATTTTCGGCTACATCTAACCCTTTTTTACCCACTACTAACCCATTTTAACCCTTTTTTGGCTATATCTAACCCATTTTAAGCTATTTTTGGCCATTTCTAACCCTTTTTTGCTCATCTCTAGCCCCTTTTAAGCCTAATTTGGCTTTTTCTAAACCGTTCTCGCATACCTCTAACCCTTTTAAGCCGGTTTTGGCCATTTCTAATGCATTTTTGTCCATTTTTGAGGCTTTTTAAATAAATTTTGGCCATTTCTATTCCATTTCTGCAAATCTCTAACCCTTTTAAAGAAATTTTTGGTTCTTTCTAAACCATTTCTCCCCACTTTCAACACGGTTTATGCTATTTTTTTTTCCGTTTCTAACCCAGTTTTCTGCATTTCTCACCATCTTTAATCCATTTTTTTGCCACTTCTAACCATTTTTTTTTTTTTTTTTACACATCTCTTACCTGCTTTAAAGCCTTTTTGGCCATTTCTAACCCATTTTTGGCCATTCTTAACCTGTTTTATGCCATTCTTGGCCATTTCTAACTCATTTTTGCACATCTCTAACCCCTTTTAAGTAAATTTTGGCCATTTCTTATCCATTTTTTGTCCATTTCTAACCCATTTTTCTCCATTTCTAACACATTTTAAAGAGTTTTTGGCCATTTCTATCCCATTTTTGCACATCTCTAATCCTTTTTAAGCCTTTTTGGGCTATATCTTCACCATTTTTTCCCTCATTCAAAACTTTTTATGCTTTTTTTCTGTTTCTAATGCAGTTTTTCCCATTTCTCTCCCGCTTTAATGCATTTTTGGCCATTTCTGACCAGTTTTTGCACATCTCTAACCTGCTTTAAAGCCTTTTTGGCCATTTCTATCCCAGTTTTTGCATATCTCTAACCCTTTTTAAGCCTTTTTTGGCTATACCTTAACCATTTTTGCCCTCCTTCAACTCTTATTAAGCTTTTTTTTTTTTTTTCTGTTTCTAACACAGTTTCTCCCAATTATTACCCGCTTTAATCCTTTTTTGGCCATTTCTAAACCACTTTTACACATCTCTAACCTGCTTTAAAGCATTTTTGGCCATTTCCAACCATTTTTGGCACATCTATAAGCCCTTTTAAGCCATTTTTTTGCCATTTCTAACCCATTTTTGCACATCTCTAACCCTTTTAAAGCCATTTTTGCCTCTTTCTACACGATGTTTTCTCGCTCTCAACCCGTTTTAAGCCATTTTTAGTTCTTTTCTAACTCATTTTTTGCCTGTTTCTCACACGATTTAAACCGTTTTCGGCTATATCTAACCCATTTTTGCTCACTCCTAACTCATTTTAAGCCATTTTTCACCATTTCTGTCCCAATTTAAACCTTTTGGGCCATTTCTAGCACAGTTTTGCAAACTTCTAACCCATTTTAAGCAATTTTTGGCCATTCCTACCCCAGTTTTACCCCTATCTAACCACCTTTAAGCCGCTTTTGGCCATTTATAACCCATTTTTCCTCAGCTCTAACCCTTTTTAAGCCTTTTTTGCTCTACCTGAACGATTTTTGCCAACTTTCCACTCGTCTGAAGGTTTTTTCTCTTCCCTTTCTAACCAACTTTTCCCCATTTCTTACCTGCTTTAACCCATTTTTGCCATTTCTAACCATTGCACACACATCTCTAACCTGCTTTAAAGCCTTTTTGGCCATTTCTAACCCGCTTTTGGCCAACTTAGGCCATTTCTAACCCGTTTTCGCACATCTCTAACCCGCTTTAAAGCTTTTTTGGCCGTTTCTAACCCATTTTAAGCCAGCTTTGGTCATTTCTGACCCATTTTTGCACATCTCTAACCTTTTTTAAGCCGGTTTTGGCTATTTCTCACTCATCTCTGCTTACCTCTAACCCTTTTTAAACCGGTTTTGGCCATTTCTAATCCAATTTTTGAACATTTCTAACCCGTTTTAAATCATTTTTGGCCATTTCTATCCCATTTTTGCGTGTCTAGAACCCTTTTAATGCATTTTTGACTCTTTCTAAACCATTTTTGCCCACTTTCCACCCGTTTTAAGCTAGTTTTTTTTCTGTTTCTAACCCAGTTTTCCCCATTTCTTTACCCACTTGAATCCATTTTTGGCCATTTCTAGCCCATTTTTGCACATCTCTAACCTGCTTTAAAGCAGTTTTGGCCATTTCTAACCATTTCTGGCACATCTCTAACCTCTTTTAAGCCATTCTTTGCCATTTCTAACCCATTTCTGCTCATCTCTAGCCCTTTTAAAGACACGTTTGGCTCTTTCTACACCATTTTCTCTGACTTTCAACCTGGTTTAAGCCTTTTTTCTTTCCTTTTCTAACTCATTTTTTGCCCATTGCTCACACGATTTAAACCATTTTTGGGTTTATCTAAACCATTTTTACACACTTCTAACACATTTTAAGCCATTTTTCACTATTTCTATCCCATTTTAAGGCGTTTTTGGCCATTTGTAACCCATTTTTGCATACATCTAACCCTTTTAAAGCCGTTTTTGGCTCTTTCTAAAACACTCTCTTCCGCATTCAAGTAATTATAAGCATTTTTTTTTTCTTTTCTGACCCATTTTTGGCCCAGTTCTCACACGTTTTATGCCATTTTCGGCTACATCTAACCCTTTTTTACCCACTACTAACCCATTTTAACCCTTTTTTGGCTATATCTAACCCATTTTAAGCTATTTTTGGCCATTTCTAACCCTTTTTTGCTCATCTCTAGCCCCTTTTAAGCCTAATTTGGCTTTTTCTAAACCGTTCTCGCATACCTCTAACCCTTTTAAGCCGGTTTTGGCCATTTCTAATGCATTTTTGTCCATTTTTGAGGCTTTTTAAATAAATTTTGGCCATTTCTATTCCATTTCTGCAAATCTCTAACCCTTTTAAAGCCATTTTTGGTTCTTTCTAAACCATTTCTCCCCACTTTCAACACGGTTTATGCTATTTTTTTTTCCGTTTCTAACCCAGTTTTCTGCACTGTCTCTTCTGCTGTTTCAGCAGAGTCCAAACGGAAGTGCTATACTCTGCTGCTGCTCACAAAGAGCAGGCAGAGGAGATGGTGGATTCAATTGGACTTTCAGGTAGGGAAGTGAGGGGTGACAGCAAAGTGTGTGACACAGTTTCAAAGCACACTCTGTCCTGAAGATGCTCAGTCGGAGCTCTCCCTCCTGGCCCTTCGGCTGTGGGAGCAGAGTCCAAGCGCTCGTGCTCACCTGTCACGGCTGCTCTTGAAACAACAGAGGGCACCAGAAACGTTGGATTCAAATGCACTTTTAGGAGATAAAGTGAGGAGTAATAACAATGTGTTTGTCACAGTTGTAAAGTTCAGTGTGTGGTAAAGAAGCACAACAGCAGCTTTCTGGACTGTCTCTTCCACTGTCTTTGATTCCACACATTCCTGCTCTACTCACTGTGCTGCTCACAGCAGAGAGCTGGAAACAGAGTTGTTGAATTCAAGTGACCGTTTAGGAGAAACAGTGAAAAGTGACAGCAATGTTTGTGTCACAGTTACAAAGGTGACTGTGTGCTATGGATGATCAGCAGCAGCTTTTTTGCATGGCTCTTCTGCTGTTTTAGCACAGTCTAAACGTTCCTGCTCTACTGCCTCTGTTGCTGCTGAGCAGAGAGCGGGCACAGAGATGTTGGATTCAATTGGTCTTTCAGGCAGGAAAGGGAGGAGTGGCAGCAATGCGTGTTTCAGAGTTGCAAAGCTCGCTGTGCTCTGAAGATTATCAGCAGACTGTTTTTGGCCTGGCTCTTCTGCTGTTTTAGCACAGTCTAAACGTTCCTGCTCTACTCACTCTGCTGCTGCTCAGAGAGAGCGGGCAGTGGAGAGGTTTCATTCAAATGGACTTTTAGGAGATAAAGTGACGAGTGACAGTAATGTGTGTGCCACAGTTGCAAAGCTCAGTGTGTGCTGAAGATGATCAGTGGGAACTTTCTGGACTGTCTCTTCTGCTGTTTCAGCAGAGTCCAAACGGAAGTGCTATATTCTGCTGCTGCTCACAAAGAGGAGGCTCAGGAGATGGTGGATTCAATTGGACTTTCAGGTAGGGAAGTGAGGGGTGACAGCAAAGTGTGTGACACAGTTTCAAAGCACACTCTGTCCTGAAGATGCTCAGTCGGAGCTCTCCCTCCTGGCCCTTCGGCTGTGGGAGCAGAGTCCAAGCGCTCGTGCTCACCTGTCACGGCTGCTCTTGAAACGACAGAGGGCGCCAGAAACGTTGCATTCAAGTGAACTTTTCGGAGAAACAGTGAAAAGTGACAACTATGTTTGTGTCACAGTTACAAAGGTGACTGTGTGCTGTAGATGATCAGCAGGAGCTTTTTTGCATGGCTCTTCTGCTGTTTTAGCACAGTCTAAACGTTCCTGCTCTACTGTCTCTGTTGCTGCTCAGCTGAGAGCGGGCGCAGAGATGTTGTATCCAATTGGTCTTTCAGGTAGGAAAGGGAGGAGTGGCAGCAATGCGTGTTTCAGAGTTGCAAAGCTCACTGTGCGCTGAAGAAGATCTGCAGGGACAATTTGTCCTGGCACTTCTGTCTTTTAGCAGAGTCTAAACGTTCCTGCTCTACTCTCTCTGCTGCTGCACAGCAGAGAATGGCACGGAGATTTTGGATTCAAGTGGTCTTTGAGGTAGGAAAGAGAGGAGCGACAGCAATATGTGTTTCACAGTTGCAAAGCTGACTGCGTGCTGAAGATGCCCAGCCGGAGTGTACCCTCCTGGCTCTTCAGCTGTGGGAGCAGAGTCCAAGCGCTCGTGCTCACCTGTCACGGCTGCTCTTGAAACGACAGAGGGCACCAGAAACGTTGGCTTCAAATGCACTTTTAGGAGATAAAGTGAGGAGTAGCAACAATGTGTGTGTCATAGTTGTAAAGTTCAGTGTGTGGTAAAGAAGCACAACCGGAGCTTTCTGGACTGTCTCTTCCACTGTCTTGGATTCCACACATTCCTGCTCTACTCACTGTGCTGCTCACAGCAGAGAGCTGGAAAAGGAGTTGTTGAATTCAAGTGAACTTTTAGGAGAAACAGTGAAAAGTGACAGGAATGTTTGTGTCACAGTTTCAAAGGTGACTGTGTGCTCTAGATGATCAGCAGGAGCTTTTTTGCATGGCTCTTCTGCTGTTTTAGCACAGTCTAAACGTTCCTGCTCTACTGCCTCTGTTGCTGCTGAGCAGAGAGCGGGCACAGAGATGTTGGATTCAATTGGTCTTTCAGGCTGGAAAGGGAGGAGTGGCAGCAATGCGTGTTTCAGAGTTGCAAAGCTCGCTGTGCTCTGAAGATTATCCGCAGACTCTTTTTGGCCTGGCTCTTCTGCTGTTTTAGCACAGTCTAAACGTTCCTGCTCTACTCACTCTGCTGCTGCTCACACTCTCTGTGAGCTGCAGCAAGAGTAAGTAGAGCAGGAACGTTTAGACACTGCTGAAAGAGCAGAAAAGCCAGGCCAAAATGTTCCTACAGATCATCTTCAGCGCACAGCGAGCTTTGCAACTCTGCAACATACATTGCTGTCACTCCTCCCTTTCCTGCCTGAAAGACCAATTGAATCCAACATCTCTGTGCTCTCTCTCTGCTGAGCAGCAACAGAGAGAGTAGAGCAGCAATGTTTAGACTGTGCTAAAACAGCAGAAGAGCCTTGCGAAAAAGCTCCTGCTGACCATGTTTAGCACACAGTTAGCTTTGCAACTGTGACACACACATTACTGTCACTGGTCACTTTATCTCCTAAAAGTGCATTTGAATCCAACGTTTCTGGTGCCCTCTCTCCTTTCAAGAGCAGTTGTGACAGGGGGGCACGAAGCGCTTGACCTCTAATCCCACAGCCGATGGACCAGCAGGGAAACTCCGGCTGGGCATCTTCAGCGCACAGTGAGCTTTGAAACTGTGTCACACACATTGCTGTCACCCCTCACTTTCCTACCTGAAAGTCCAATTGAATCCTACAACTCCTGTGCTTGCTCTTTGTCAGCAGCAGCAGAATATAGCAGTTACGTTTGGTCTCTGCTGAAACAGCAGAAGAGACATGCACAAAGTTCCTGCTGATCATCTTCAGCACACAGTGAGCTTTGCAACTGTGACACACACATTACTGTCACTGGTCACTTTATCTCCTAAAAGTCCATTTGAATGCAACCTTTCCAGGGCCCGCTCTCTCTGAGCAGCAGCAGAGTGAGTAGAGCAGGAACGTTTAGACTCTGCTGAAAGAGCAGAAGAGCCAGGCCAAAATGTTCCTGCTGATCATCGTGAGCGCACAGCGAGCTTTGCAACTCTGCAACACACATTGCTGTCACTCCTCCCTTTCCTGCCTGAAAGACCAGTTGAATCCAACATCTCTGTGCCAGCTCTCTGCTGAGCAGCAACAGAGAGAGTAGAGCAGCAATGTTTAGACTGTGCTAAAACAGCAGAAGAGCCTTGCGAAAAACCTCCTGCTGGTCATCTATAGCACACAGTGAGCTTTGCAACTGTGACACAAACATTGCTGTCACTCTTCACTCTTTCTCCAAAAAGACCGTTTGAATACAACCTCTCCAGTGCACGCTCTCTGTGAGCTGCAGCAAGAGTAAGTAGAGCAGGAACGTTTAGACACTGCTGAAAGAGCAGAAAAGCCAGGACAAAATGTTCCTACAGATCATCTTCAGTGCACAGCGGGCTTTGCAACTCTGCAACACACATTGCTGTCACTCCTAACTTTCCTGCCTGAAAGACCAATTGAATCCAACATCTCTGTGCCAGCTCTCTGCTGAGCAGCAGCAGAGAGAGTAGAGCAGCAATGTTTAGACTGTGCTAAAACAGCAGAAGAGCCTTGCGAAAAAGCTCCTGCTGATCATGTTTAGCACACAGTTAGCTTTGCAACTGTGACACAAACATTGCTGTCACTCCTCACTTTATCTCCTAAAAGTGCATTTGAATCCAACGTTTCTGGGGCCCTCTCTCCTTTCAAGACCAGTTGTGACAGGGGAGCACGAAGCGCTTGACCTCTAATTACACAGCCGATGGGCCAGCAGGGAAACTCCGGCTGGGCATCTTCAGCGCACAGTGAGCTTTGAAACTGTGTCACACACATTGCTGTCACCCCTCACTTTCCTACCTGAAAGTCCAATTGAATCCTACAACTCCTGTGCTTGCTCTTTGTCAGCAGCAGCAGAATATAGCAGTTACGTTTGGTCTCTGCTGAAACAGCAGAAGAGACATGCACAAAGTTCCTGCTGATCATCTTCAGCACACAGTGAGCTTTGCAACTGGGACACACACATTACTGTCACTGGTCACTTTATCTCCTAAAAGTCCATTTGAATGCAACCTTTCCAGTGCCCGCTCTCTCTGAGCAGCAGCAGAGTGAGTAGAGCAGGAACGTTTAGACTCTGCTGAAAGAGCAGAAGAGCCAGGCCAAAATGTTCCTGCTGATCATCGTCAGCGCACAGCGAGCTTTGCAACTCTGCAACACACATTGCTGTCACTCCTCCCTTTCCTGCCTGAAAGACCAATTGAATCCAACATCTCTGTGCCAGCTCTCTGCTGAGCAGCAGCAGAGAGAGTAGAGCAGCAATGTTTAGACTGTGCTAAAACAGCAGAAGAGCCTTGCGAAAAAGCTCCTGCTGATCATGTTTAGCACAGAGTTAGCTTTGCAACTGTGACACAAACATTGCTCTCACTCCTCACTTTATCTCCTAAAAGTGCATTTGAATCCAACGTTTCTGGGGCCCTCTCTCCTTTCAAGAGCAGTTGTGACAGGGGAGCACGAAGCGCTTGACCTCTAATCCCACAGCCGATGGGCCAGCAGGGAAACTCCGGCTGGGCATCTTCAGCGCACAGTGAGCTTTGAAACTGTGTCACACACATTGCTGTCACCCCTCACTTTCCTACCTGAAAGTCCAATTGAATCCTACAACTCCTGTGCTTGCTCTTTGTCAGCAGCAGCAGAATATAGCAGTTACGTTTGGTCTCTGCTGAAACAGCAGAAGAGACATGCACAAAGTTCCTGCTGATCATCTTCAGCACACAGTGAGCTTTGCAACTGGGACACACACATTACTGTCACTGGTCACTTTATCTCCTAAAAGTCCATTTGAATGCAACCTTTCCAGGGCCCGCTCTCTCTGAGCAGCAGCAGAGTGAGTAGAGCAGGAACGTTTAGACTCTGCTGAAAGAGCAGAAGAGCCAGGCCAAAATGTTCCTGCTGATCATCGTCAGCGCACAGCGAGCTTTGCAACTCTGCAACACACATTGCTGTCACTCCTCCCTTCATCTCCTAATAGTCCGTTTGAATCCATAGTCTCTCGCGCCCTCTCTCGTTTGAACAGCAGCAGTGACACGTGAACACGAGCTCTTGGCCTCTGCTCCCACAGCCGAAGAGCCAGGAGTGAAAGCTCCGGCTATGCATCTTCAGCACGCAGTCAGCTTTGCAACTGTGACACATATATTGCTGTCGCTCCTCACGTTCCTACCTCAAAGTCCAATTGAATCCAAAATCTCTGTGCCCTTTCTCTGCTGTGCAGCAGCAGAGAGGGTAGAGCAGGAACGTTTAGACCCTACTCAAAAAATAGAAGAGCCAGGACAAAATGTTCCTGCAGATCATCTTCAGCGCACAGCGAGCTTTGCAACTCTGCAGCACACATTGCTGTCACTCCTCCCTTTCCTGCCTGAAAGACCAATTGAATCCAACATCTCTGTGCCAGCTC
This sequence comes from Lathamus discolor, assembly GCF_037157495.1. Classification (NCBI taxonomy): domain Eukaryota; kingdom Metazoa; phylum Chordata; class Aves; order Psittaciformes; family Psittacidae; genus Lathamus; species Lathamus discolor. The sequence continues at coordinate 85,714 of NW_027069159.1, forward strand.
TCTGCTGAGCAGCAACAGAGAGAGTAGAGCAGCAATGTTTAGACTGTGCTAAAACAGCAGAAGAGCCTTGCGAAAAACCTCCTGCTGGTCATCTATAGCACACAGTGAGCTTTGCAACTGTGACACAAACATTGCTGTCACTCTTCACTCTTTCTCCAAAAAGACCGTTTGAATACAACCTCTCCAGTGCACGCTCTCTGTGAGCTGCAGCAAGAGTAAGTTGAGCAGGAGCGTTTAGACACTGCTGAAAGAGCAGAAAAGCCAGGACAAAATCACAGAATCACAGAATGACAGTATCCCAAGGGTTGGAAGGGACCTAAAAAGATCATCTAGTCCAACCCCCCTGCAAGAGCAGGGTAACCTACAGTACATCACACAGGAACTTGTCCAGGCGGGCCTTGAATATCTCCAGTGTAGGAGACTCCACAACCCCCCTGGGCAACCTGTTCCAGTGCTCTGTCACTCTTACAGTAAAGAAGTTCTTCCTGATGTTAACGTGGAACTTCCTATGTTCCAGTTTACACCCATTGCCCCTTGTCCTATCACTGAAAAAAGCCTAGCTCCATCATCCTGACACCTACCCTTCACATATTTGTAAACATTAATGAGGTCACCCCTCAGTCTCCTCTTTTGCAAGCTAAAGAGACCCAGCTCCCTCAGCCTCTCCTCATAAGGGAGATGTTCCACTCCCTTAATCATCTTTGTGGCTCTGCGCTGGACTCCTTCAAGCAATTCCCTGTCCTTCTTGAACAGAGGGGCCCAGAACTGGACGCAATATTCCAGATGCGGCCTCACCAAGGCTGAATAGAGGGGGAGGAGAACCTCTCTTGACCTACTAACCACTCCCTTTCTAATGCACCCTAAGATGCCATTTGCCTTCTTGGCCACAAGAGCACATTGCTGGCTCATGGTCATCCTCCTATCCACCAGGACCCCCAGGTCCCATTCCCCTTCACTACTTTCCAGCAGGTCAACCCCCAACCTGTACTGGTACATGGGGTTGTTCTTCCCCAGATGCAAGACTCTACACTTGCCCTTGTTAAATTTCATCAAGTTTCTCCCCGCCCAACTCTCCAGCCTGTCCAGGTCTCGCTGAATGGCAGCACAGTCCTCTGGTGTGTCAGCCACTCCTCCCAGTTTTGTGTCATCAGCAAACTTGCTGAGGGTGCACTCAGTTCCCTCATCCAGGTCATTGATGAAAATATTAAACAGCACCGGTCCCAGCACCGACCCCTGAGGAACTCCACTAGTCACAGACCTCCAGCTAGATTCTGCGCCATTGACCACAACTCTCTGCCTTCTTCCTTTCAACCAGTTCTTGATCCACCTCACTACTTGATCATCAAGCCCACACTTCCTCAGCTTATCTATGAGGATGCTGTGGGAGACAGTATCAAATGCCTTACTGAAATCAAGAAAAACCACATCTACCGCTCTACCATCATCCCTCCACCTAGTCACTTCCTCATAGAAGGCTATAAGGTTGGTCATACATGACTTCCCCCTCATAAAACCATGTTGGCTGTTCTTAATGACCCCCTCATCCTTGATATGCCTAGTGATGGAGTCAAGAATAAGTTGTTCCATCATCTTTCCAGGGATGGAGGTAAGGCTGACCGGTCTATAATTACCCGGGTCCTCCTTCTTGCCCTTCTTATAGATTGGTGTGACCTTTGCCATCCGCCAATCCTCAGGCACCTCGCCCATTTCCCACGACTTGTTCCGACAGATCATCTTCAGCGCACAGCGAGCTTTGCAACTCTGCAACATCCATTGCTGTCACTCCTCCCTTTCCTGCCTGAAAGACCAATTGAATCCAACATCTCTGTGCTCTCTCTCTGCTGAGCAGCAACAGAGAGAGTACAGCAGCAATGTTTCGACTGTGCTAAAACAGAATAAGAGCCTTGCGAAAAAGCTCCTGCTGATCATGTTTAGCACAGAGTTAGCTTTGCAACTGTGACACAAACATTGCTCTCACTCCTCACTTTATCTCCTAAAAGTGCATTTGAATCCAACGTTTCTGGTGCCCTCTCTCCTTTCAAGACCAGTTGTGACAGGGGGCACGAAGCGCTTGACCTCTAATCCCACAGCCGATGGGCCAGCAGGGAAACTCCGGCTGGGCATCTTCAGCGCACAGTGAGCTTTGAAACTGTGTCACACACATTGCTGTCACCCCTCACTTTCCTACCTGAAAGTCCAATTGAATCCTACAACTCCTGTGCTTGCTCTTTGTCAGCAGCAGCAGAATATAGCAGTTACGTTTGGTCTCTGCTGAAACAGCAGAAGAGACATGCACAAAGTTCCTGCTGATCATCTTCAGCACACAGTGAGCTTTGCAACTGGGACACACACATTACTGTCACTGGTCACTTTATCTCCTAAAAGTCCATTTGAATGCAACCTTTCCAGGGCCCGCTCTCTCTGAGCAGCAGCAGAGTGAGTAGAGCAGGAACGTTTAGACTCTGCTGAAAGAGCAGAAGAGCCAGGCCAAAATGTTCCTGCTGATCATCGTCAGCGCACAGCGAGCTTTGCAACTCTGCAACACACATTGCTGTCACTCCTCCCTTCATCTCCTAATAGTCCGTTTGAATCCATAGTCTCTCGCGCCCTCTCTCGTTTGAACAGCAGCAGTGACACGTGAACACGAGCTCTTGGCCTCTGCTCCCACAGCCGAAGAGCCAGGAGTGAAAGCTCCGGCTATGCATCTTCAGCACGCAGTCAGCTTTGCAACTGTGACACATATATTGCTGTCGCTCCTCACGTTCCTACCTCAAAGTCCAATTGAATCCAAAATCTCTGTGCCCTTTCTCTGCTGTGCAGCAGCAGAGAGGGTAGAGCAGGAACGTTTAGACCCTACTCAAAGAATAGAAGAGCCAGGACAAAATGTTCCTGCAGATCATCTTCAGCGCACAGCGAGCTTTGCAACTCTGCAACACACATTGCTGTCACTCCTCCCTTTCCTGCCTGAAAGACCAGTTGAATCCAACATCTCTGTGCCAGCTCTCTGCTGAGCAGCAACAGAGAGAGTAGAGCAGCAATGTTTAGACTGTGCTAAAACAGCAGAAGAGCCTTGCGAAAAACCTCCTGCTGGTCATCTATAGCACACAGTGAGCTTTGCAACTGTGACACAAACATTGCTGTCACTCTTCACTCTTTCTCCAAAAAGACCGTTTGAATACAACCTCTCCAGTGCACGCTCTCTGTGAGCTGCAGCAAGAGTAAGTAGAGCAGGAACGTTTAGACACTGCTGAAAGAGCAGAAAAGCCAGGACAAAATGTTCCTACAGATCATCTTCAGCGCACAGCGAGCTTTGCAACTCTGCAACATCCATTGCTGTCACTCCTCCCTTTCCTGCCTGAAAGACCAATTGAATCCAACATCTCTGTGCTCTCTCTCTGCTGAGCAGCAACAGAGAGAGTACAGCAGCAATGTTTCGACTGTGCTAAAACAGAATAAGAGCCTTGCGAAAAAGCTCCTGCTGATCATGTTTAGCACAGAGTTAGCTTTGCAACTGTGACACAAACATTGCTCTCACTCCTCACTTTATCTCCTAAAAGTGCATTTGAATCCAACGTTTCTGGTGCCCTCTCTCCTTTCAAGACCAGTTGTGACAGGGGGCACGAAGCGCTTGACCAATAATCCCACAGCCGATGGGCCAGCAGGGAAACTCCGGCTGGGCATCTTCAGCGCACAGTGAGCTTTGAAACTGTGTCACACACATTGCTGTCACCCCTCACTTTCCTACCTGAAAGTCCAATTGAATCCTACAACTCCTGTGCTTGCTCTTTGTCAGCAGCAGCAGAATATAGCAGTTACGTTTGGTCTCTGCTGAAACAGCAGAAGAGACATGCACAAAGTTCCTGCTGATCATCTTCAGCACACAGTGAGCTTTGCAACTGTGACACACACATTACTGTCACTGGTCACTTTATCTCCTAAAAGTCCATTTGAATGCAACCTTTCCAGGGCCCGCTCTCTCTGAGCAGCAGCAGAGTGAGTAGAGCAGGAACGTTTAGACTCTGCTGAAAGAGCAGAAGAGCCAGGCCAAAATGTTCCTGCTGATCATCGTCAGCGCACAGCGAGCTTTGCAACTCTGCAACACACATTGCTGTCACTCCTCCCTTCATCTCCTAATAGTCCGTTTGAATCCATAGTCTCTCGCGCCCTCTCTCGTTTGAACAGCAGCAGTGACACGTGAACACGAGCTCTTGGCCTCTGCTCCCACAGCCGAAGAGCCAGGAGTGAAAGCTCCGGCTATGCATCTTCAGCACGCAGTCAGCTTTGCAACTGTGACACATATATTGCTGTCGCTCCTCACGTTCCTACCTCAAAGTCCAATTGAATCCAAAATCTCTGTGCCCTTTCTCTGCTGTGCAGCAGCAGAGAGGGTAGAGCAGGAACGTTTAGACCCTACTCAAAGAATAGAAGAGCCAGGACAAAATGTTCCTGCAGATCATCTTCAGCGCACAGCGAGCTTTGCAACTCTGCAACACACATTGCTGTCACTCCTCCCTTTCCTGCCTGAAAGACCAGTTGAATCCAACATCTCTGTGCCAGCTCTCTGCTGAGCAGCAACAGAGAGAGTAGAGCAGCAATGTTTAGACTGTGCTAAAACAGCAGAAGAGCCTTGCGAAAAACCTCCTGCTGGTCATCTATAGCACACAGTGAGCTTTGCAACTGTGACACAAACATTGCTGTCACTCTTCACTCTTTCTCCAAAAAGACCGTTTGAATACAACCTCTCCAGTGCACGCTCTCTGTGAGCTGCAGCAAGAGTAAGTAGAGCAGGAACGTTTAGACACTGCTGAAAGAGCAGAAAAGCCAGGACAAAATGTTCCTACAGATCATCTTCAGCGCACAGCGAGCTTTGCAACTCTGCAACATCCATTGCTGTCACTCCTCCCTTTCCTGCCTGAAAGACCAATTGAATCCAACATCTCTGTGCTCTCTCTCTGCTGAGCAGCAACAGAGAGAGTACAGCAGCAATGTTTCGACTGTTCTAAAACAGCAGAAGAGCCTTGCGAAACAGCTCCTGCTGATCATGTTTAGCACACAGTTAGCTTTGCAACTGTGACACAAACATTGCTGTCACTGGTCACTTTATCTCCTAAAAGTGCATTTGAATCCAACGTTTCTGGTGCCCTCTCTCCTTTCAAGACCAGTTGTGACAAGGGAGCACGAAGCGCTTGACCTCTAATCCCACAGCCGATGGACCAGCAGGGAAACTCCGGCTGGGCATCTTCAGCGCACAGTGAGCTTTGAAACTGTGTCACACACATTGCTGTCACCCCTCACTTTCCTACCTGAAAGTCCAATTGAATCCTACAACTCCTGTGCTTGCTCTTTGTCAGCAGCAGCAGAATATAGCAGTTACGTTTGGTCTCTGCTGAAACAGCAGAAGAGACATGCACAAAGTTCCTGCTGATCATCTTCAGCACACAGTGAGCTTTGCAACTGTGACACACACATTACTGTCACTGGTCACTTTATCTCCTAAAAGTCCATTTGAATGCAACCTTTCCAGGGCCCGCTCTCTCTGAGCAGCAGCAGAGTGAGTAGAGCAGGAACGTTTAGACTCTGCTGAAAGAGCAGAAGAGCCAGGCCAAAATGTTCCTGCTGATCATCGTCAGCGCACAGCGAGCTTTGCAACTCTGCAACACACATTGCTGTCACTCCTCCCTTTCCTGCCTGAAAGACCAGTTGAATCCAACATCTCTGTGCCAGCTCTCTGCTGAGCAGCAACAGAGAGAGTAGAGCAGCAATGTTTAGACTGTGCTAAAACAGCAGAAGAGCCTTGCGAAAAACCTCCTGCTGGTCATCTATAGCACACAGTGAGCTTTGCAACTGTGACACAAACATTGCTGTCACTCTTCACTCTTTCTCCAAAAAGACCGTTTGAATACAACCTCTCCAGTGCACACTCTCTGTGAGCTGCAGCAAGAGTAAGTAGAGCAGGAACGTTTAGACACTGCTGAAAGAGCAGAAAAGCCAGGACAAAATGTTCCTACAGATCATCTTCAGCGCACAGCGAGCTTTGCAACTCTGCAACATCCATTGCTGTCACTCCTCCCTTTCCTGCCTGAAAGACCAATTGAATCCAACATCTCTGTGCTCTCTCTCTCTGCTGAGCAGCAACAGAGAGAGTAGAGCAGCAATGTTTAGACTGTTCTAAAAAAGGAGAAGAGCCTTGCGTAAAAGCTCCTGCTGATCATGTTTAGCACACAGTTAGCTTTGCAACTGTGACACAAACATTGCTGTCACTGGTCACTTTATCTCCTAAAAGTCCATTTGAATCCAACGTTTCTGGTGCCCTCTCTCCTTTCAAGAGCAGTTGTGACAAGGGAGCACGAAGCGCTTGACCTCTAATCCCACAGCCGATGGGCCAGCAGGGAAACTCCGGCTGGGCATCTTCAGCGCAATTTCAGTTAGAAATGGCCAAGAATGGCGTAAAACAGGTTAAGAATGGCCAAAAATGGGTTAGAAATGGCCAAAAAGGCTTTAAAGCAGGTAAGAGATGTGTAAAAAAAAAAAAAATAAAATGGTTAGAAGTGGCAAAAAAATGGATTAAAGATGGTGAGAAATGCAGAAAACTGGGTTAGAACAGAAAAAAAAATAGCATAAACCGTGTTGAAAGTGGGGAGAAATGGTTTAGAAAGAACCAAAAATGGCTTTAAAAGGGTTAGAGATTTGCAGAAATGGAATAGAAATGGCCAAAATTTATTTAAAAAGCCTCAAAAATGGACAAAAATGCATTAGAAATGGCCAAAACCGGCTTAAAAGGGTTAGAGGTATGCGAGAACGGTTTAGAAAAAGCCAAATTAGGCTTAAAAGGGGCTAGAGATGAGCAAAAAAGGGTTAGAAATGGCCAAAAATAGCTTAAAATGGGTTAGATATAGCCAAAAAAGGGTTAAAATGGGTTAGTAGTGGGTAAAAAAGGGTTAGATGTAGCCGAAAATGGCATAAAACGTGTGAGAACTGGGCCAAAAATGGGTCAGAAAAGAAAAAAAAATGCTTATAATTACTTGAATGCGGAAGAGAGTGTTTTAGAAAGAGCCAAAAACGGCTTTAAAAGGGTTAGATGTATGCAAAAATGGGTTACAAATGGCCAAAAACGCCTTAAAATGGGATAGAAATAGTGAAAAATGGCTTAAAATGTGTTAGAAGTGTGTAAAAATGGTTTAGATAAATCCAAAAATGGTTTAAATCGTGTGAGCAATGGGCAAAAAATGAGTTAGAAAAGGAAAGAAAAACGGCTTAAACCAGGTTGAAAGTCAGAGAAAATGGTGTAGAAAGACCCAAACGTGGCTTTAAAAGGGCTAGAGATTAGCAGAAATGGGTTAGAAATGGCAAACAATGGCTTAAAAGAGGTTAGAGATGTGCCAGAAATGGTTAGAAATGGCCAAAACTGCTTTAAAGCAGGTTAGAGATGTGCAAAAATGGGCTAGAAATAGCCAAAAATGGATTCAAGTGGGTAAAGAAATGGGGAAAACTGGGTTAGAAACAGAAAAAAAACTAGCTTAAAACGGGTGGAAAGTGGGCAAAAATGGTTTAGAAAGAGTCAAAAATGCATTAAAAGGGTTCTAGACACGCAAAAATGGGATAGAAATGGCCAAAAATGATTTAAAACGGGTTAGAAATGTTCAAAAATTGGATTAGAAATGGCCAAAACCGGTTTAAAAAGGGTTAGAGGTAAGCAGAGATGAGTGAGAAATAGCCAAAACCGGCTTAAAAAAGGTTAGAGATGTGCAAAAATGGGTCAGAAATGACCAAAGCTGGCTTAAAATGGGTTAGAAACGGCCAAAAAAGCTTTAAAGCGGGTTAGAGATGTGCGAAAACGGGTTAGAAATGGCCTAAGTTGGCCAAAAGCGGGTTAGAAATGGCCAAAAAGGCTTTAAAGCAGGTTAGAGATGTGTGTGCAATGGTTAGAAATGGCAAAAATGGGTTAAAGCAGGTAAGAAATGGGGAAAAGTTGGTTAGAAAGGGAAGAGAAAAAACCTTCAAACGAGTGGAAAGTTGGCAAAAATCGTTCAGGTAGAGCAAAAAAGGCTTAAAAAGGGTTAGAGCTGAGGAAAAATGGGTTATAAATGGCCAAAAGCGGCTTAAAGGTGGTTAGATAGGGGTAAAACTGGGGTAGGAATGGCCAAAAATTGCTTAAAATGGGTTAGAAGTTTGCAAAACTGTGCTAGAAATGGCCCAAAAGGTTTAAATTGGGACAGAAATGGTGAAAAATGGCTTAAAATGAGTTAGGAGTGAGCAAAAATGGGTTAGATATAGCCGAAAACGGTTTAAATCGTGTGAGAAACAGGCAAAAAATGAGTTAGAAAAGAACTAAAAATGGCTTAAAACGGGTTGAGAGCGAGAAAACATCGTGTAGAAAGAGGCAAAAATGGCTTTAAAAGGGTTAGAGATGTGCAAAAATGGGTTAGAAATGGCAAAAAAATGGCTTAAAAGGGCTTATAGATGTGCCAAAAATGGTTGGAAATGGCCCAAAATGCTTTAAAGCAGTTTAGAGATGTGTAAAAGTGGGTTAGAAATGGCCAAAAAAGGATTAAAGCGGGTAATAATTGGGAGAAACTGTGTTAGAAACAGAAAAAAAAAAAAAAAAAGCTTAATAAGAGTTGAAGGAGGGCAAAAATGGTTAAGGTATAGCCAAAAAAGGCTTAAAAAGGGTTAGAGATATGCAAAAACTGGGATAGAAATGGCCAAAAAGGCTTTAAAGCAGGTTAGAGATGTGCAAAAACTGGTCAGAAATGGCCAAAAATGGATTAAAGCGGGAGAGAAATGGGAAAAACTGCATTAGAAACAGAAAAAAAGCATAAAAAGTTTTGAATGAGGGAAAAAATGGTGAAGATATAGCCCAAAAAGGCTTAAAAAGAATTAGAGATGTGCAAAAATGGGATAGAAATTGCCAAAAACTCTTTAAAATGTGTTAGAAATGGAGAAAAATGGGTTAGAAATGGACAAAAAATGGATAAGAAATGGCCAAAAGTAGCTTAAAAGGGGTTAGAGATGTGCAAAAATGAGTTAGAAATGGCCAAGAATGGCATAAAACAGGTTAAGAATGGCCAAAAATGGGTTAGAAATGGCCAAAAAGGCTTTAAAGCAGGTAAGAGATGTGTAAAAAAAAAAAAAAAAAATGGTTAGAAGTGGCAAAAAAATGGATTAAAGATGGTGAGAAATGCAGAAAACTGGGTTAGAAACGGAAAAAAAAATAGCATAAACCGTGTTGAAAGTGGGGAGAAATGGTTTAGAAAGAACCAAAAATGGCTTTAAAAGGGTTAGAGATTTGCAGAAATGGAATAGAAATGGCCAAAATTTATTTAAAAAGCCTCAAAAATGGACAAAAATGCATTAGAAATGGCCAAAACCGGCTTAAAAGGGTTAGAGGTATGCGAGAACGGTTTAGAAAAAGCCAAATTAGGCTTAAAAGGGGCTAGAGATGAGCAAAAAAGGGTTAGAAATGGCCAAAAATAGCTTAAAATGGGTTAGATATAGCCAAAAAAGGGTTAAAATGGGTTAGTAGTGGGTAAAAAAGGGTTAGATGTAGCCGAAAATGGCATAAAACGTGTGAGAACTGGGCCAAAAATGGGTCAGAAAAGAAAAAAAAATGCTTATAATTACTTGAATGCGGAAGAGAGTGTTTTAGAAAGAGCCAAAAACGGCTTTAAAAGGGTTAGATGTATGCAAAAATGGGTTACAAATGGCCAAAAACGCCTTAAAATGGGATAGAAATAGTGAAAAATGGCTTAAAATGTGTTAGAAGTGTGTAAAAATGGTTTAGATAAACCCAAAAATGGTTTAAATCGTGTGAGCAATGGGCAAAAAATGAGTTAGAAAAGGAAAGAAAAACGGCTTAAACCAGGTTGAAAGTCAGAGAAAATGGTGTAGAAAGACCCAAACGTGGCTTTAAAAGGGCTAGAGATGAGCAGAAATGGGTTAGAAATGGCAAAGAATGGCTTAAAAGAGGTTAGAGATGTGCCAGAAATGGTTAGAAATGGCCAAAACTGCTTTAAAGCAGGTTAGAGATGTGCAAAAATGGGCTAGAAATGGCCAAAAATGGATTCAAGTGGGTAAAGAAATGGGGAAAACTGGGTTAGAAACAGAAAAAAAACTAGCTTAAAACGGGTGGAAAGTGGGCAAAAATGGTTTAGAAAGAGTCAAAAATGCATTAAAAGGGTTCTAGACACGCAAAAATGGGATAGAAATGGCCAAAAATGATTTAAAACGGGTTAGAAATGTTCAAAAATTGGATTAGAAATGGCCAAAACCGGTTTAAAAAGGGTTAGAGGTAAGCAGAGATGAGTGAGAAATAGCCAAAACCGGCTTAAAAAAGGTTAGAGATGTGCAAAAATGGGTCAGAAATGACCAAAGCTGGCTTAAAATGGGTTAGAAACGGCCAAAAAAGCTTTAAAGCGGGTTAGAGATGTGCGAAAACGGGTTAGAAATGGCCTAAGTTGGCCAAAAGCGGGTTAGAAATGGCCAAAAAGGCTTTAAAGCAGGTTAGAGATGTGTGTGCAATGGTTAGAAATGGCAAAAATGGGTTAAAGCAGGTAAGAAATGGGGAAAAGTTGGTTAGAAAGGGAAGAGAAAAAACCTTCAAACGAGTGGAAAGTTGGCAAAAATCGTTCAGGTAGAGCAAAAAAGGCTTAAAAAGGGTTAGAGCTGAGGAAAAATGGGTTATAAATGGCCAAAAGCGGCTTAAAGGTGGTTAGATAGGGGTAAAACTGGGGTAGGAATGGCCAAAAATTGCTTAAAATGGGTTAGAAGTTTGCAAAACTGTGCTAGAAATGGCCCAAAAGGTTTAAATTGGGACAGAAATGGTGAAAAATGGCTTAAAATGAGTTAGGAGTGAGCAAAAATGGGTTAGATATAGCCGAAAACGGTTTAAATCGTGTGAGAAACAGGCAAAAAATGAGTTAGAAAAGAACTAAAAATGGCTTAAAACGGGTTGAGAGCGAGAAAACATCGTGTAGAAAGAGGCAAAAATGGCTTTAAAAGGGTTAGAGATGTGCAAAAATGGGTTAGAAATGGCAAAAAAAATGGCTTAAAAGGGCTTATAGATGTGCCAAAAATGGTTGGAAATGGCCAAAAATGCTTTAAAGCAGTTTAGAGATGTGTAAAAGTGGGTTAGAAATGGCCTAAAATGGATTAAAGCGGGTAATAATTGGGAGAAACTGTGTTAGAAACAGAAAAAAAAAAAAAGCTTAATAAGAGTTGAAGGAGGGCAAAAATGGTTAAGGTATAGCCAAAAAAGGCTTAAAAAGGGTTAGAGATATGCAAAAACTGGGATAGAAATGGCCAAAAAGGCTTTAAAGCAGGTTAGAGATGTGCAAAAACTGGTCAGAAATGGCCAAAAATGGATTAAAGCGGGAGAGAAATGGGAAAAACTGCATTAGAAACAGAAAAAAAGCATAAAAAGTTTTGAATGAGGGAAAAAATGGTGAAGATATAGCCCAAAAAGGCTTAAAAAGGATTAGAGATGTGCAAAAATGGGATAGAAATTGCCAAAAACTCTTTAAAATGTGTTAGAAATGGAGAAAAATGGGTTAGAAATGGACAAAAAATGGATAAGAAATGGCCAAAATTTACTTAAAAGGGGTTAGAGATGTGCAAAAATGAGTTAGAAATGGACAAGAATAGCATAAACCAGGTTAAGAATGGCCAAAAATGGGTTAGAAATGGCCAAAAAGGCTTTAAAGCAGGTAAGAGATGTGTAAAAAAAAAAAAAAAAAATGGTTAGAAGTGGCAAAAAAATGGATTAAAGATGGTGAGAAATGCAGAAAACTGGGTTAGAAACGGAAAAAAAAATAGCATAAACCGTGTTGAAAGTGGGGAGAAATGGTTTAGAAAGAACCAAAAATGGCTTTAAAAGGGTTAGAGATTTGCAGAAATGGAATAGAAATGGCCAAAATTTATTTAAAAAGCCTCAAAAATGGACAAAAATGCATTAGAAATGGCCAAAACCGGCTTAAAAGGGTTAGAGGTATGCGAGAACGGTTTAGAAAAAGCCAAAATTGGCTTAAAAGGGGCTAGAGATGAGCAAAAAAGGGTTAGAAATGGCCAAAAATAGCTTAAAATGGGTTAGATATAGCCAAAAAAGGGTTAAAATGGGTTAGTAGTGGGTAAAAAAGGGTTAGATGTAGCCGAAAATGGCATAAAACGTGTGAGAACTGGGCCAAAAATGGGTCAGAAAAGAAAAAAAAATGCTTATAATTACTTGAATGCGGAAGAGAGTGTTTTAGAAAGAGCCAAAAACGGCTTTAAAAGGGTTAGATGTATGCAAAAATGGGTTACAAATGGCCAAAAACGCCTTAAAATGGGATAGAAATAGTGAAAAATGGCTTAAAATGTGTTAGAAGTGTGTAAAAATGGTTTAGATAAACCCAAAAATGGTTTAAATCGTGTGAGCAATGGGCAAAAAATGAGTTAGAAAAGGAAAGAAAAACGGCTTAAACCAGGTTGAAAGTCAGAGAAAATGGTGTAGAAAGACCCATACGTGGCTTTAAAAGGGCTAGAGATGAGCAGAAATGGGTTAGAAATGGCAAAGAATGGCTTAAAAGAGGTTAGAGATGTGCCAGAAATGGTTAGAAATGGCCAAAACTGCTTTAAAGCAGGTTAGAGATGTGCAAAAATGGGCTAGAAATGGCCAAAAATGGATTCAAGTGGGTAAAGAAATGGGGAAAACTGGGTTAGAAACAGAAAAAAAACTAGCTTAAAACGGGTGGAAAGTGGGCAAAAATGGTTTAGAAAGAGTCAAAAATGCATTAAAAGGGTTCTAGACATGCAAAAATGGGATAGAAATGGCCAAAAATGATTTAAAACGGGTTAGAAATGTTCAAAAATTGGATTAGAAATGGCCAAAACCGGTTTAAAAAGGGTTAGAAGTAAGCAGAGATGAGTGAGAAATAGCCAAAACCGGCTTAAAAAAGGTTAGAGATGTGCAAAAATGGGTCAGAAATGACCAAAGCTGGCTTAAAATGGGTTAGAAACGGCCAAAAAAGCTTTAAAGCGGGTTAGAGATGTGCGAAAACGGGTTAGAAATGGCCTAAGTTGGCCAAAAGCGGGTTAGAAATGGCCAAAAAGGCTTTAAAGCAGGTTAGAGATGTGTGTGCAATGGTTAGAAATGGCAAAAATGGGTTAAAGCAGGTAAGAAATGGGGAAAAGTTGGTTAGAAAGGGAAGAGAAAAAACCTTCAAACGAGTGGAAAGTTGGCAAAAATCGTTCAGGTAGAGCAAAAAAAGGCTTAAAAAGGGTTAGAGCTGAGGAAAAATGGGTTATAAATGGCCAAAAGCGGCTTAAAGGTGGTTAGATAGGGGTAAAACTGGGGTAGGAATGGCCAAAAATTGCTTAAAATGGGTTAGAAGTTTGCAAAACTGTGCTAGAAATGGCCCAAAAGGTTTAAATTGGGACAGAAATGGTGAAAAATGGCTTAAAATGAGTTAGGAGTGAGCAAAAATGGGTTAGATATAGCCGAAAACGGTTTAAATCGTGTGAGAAACAGGCAAAAAATGAGTTAGAAAAGAACTAAAAATGGCTTAAAACGGGTTGAGAGCGAGAAAACATCGTGTAGAAAGAGGCAAAAATGGCTTTAAAAGGGTTAGAGATGTGCAAAAATGGGTTAGAAATGGCAAAAAAATGGCTTAAAAGGGCTTATAGATGTGCCAAAAATGGTTGGAAATGGCCCAAAATGCTTTAAAGCAGTTTAGAGATGTGTAAAAGTGGGTTAGAAATGGCCTAAAAAAGGATTAAAGCGGGTAATAATTGGGAGAAACTGTGTTAGAAACAGAAAAAAAAAAAAAAAAGCTTAATAAGAGTTGAAGGAGGGCAAAAATGGTTAAGGTATAGCCAAAAAAGGCTTAAAAAGGGTTAGAGATATGCAAAAACTGGGATAGAAATGGCCAAAAAGGCTATAAAGCAGGTTAGAGATGTGCAAAAACTGGTCAGAAATGGCCAAAAATGGATTAAAGCGGGAGAGAAATGGGAAAAACTGCGTTAGAAACAGAAAAAAAGCATAAAAAGTTTTGAATGAGGGAAAAAATGGTGAAGATATAGCCCAAAAAGGCTTAAAAAGGATTAGAGATGTGCAAAAATGGGATAGAAATTGCCAAAAACTCTTTAAAATGTGTTAGAAATGGAGAAAAATGGGTTAGAAATGGACAAAAAATGGATAAGAAATGGCCAAAAGTAGCTTAAAAGGGGTTAGAGATGTGCAAAAATGAGTTAGAAATGGCCAAGAATGGCATAAAACAGGTTAAGAATGGCCAAAAATGGGTTAGAAATGGCCAAAAAGGCTTTAAAGCAGGTAAGAGATGTGTAAAAAAAAAAAAAAAAAATGGTTAGAAGTGGCAAAAAAATGGATTAAAGATGGTGAGAAATGCAGAAAACTGGGTTAGAAACGGAAAAAAAAATAGCATAAACCGTGTTGAAAGTGGGGAGAAATGGTTTAGAAAGAACCAAAAATGGCTTTAAAAGGGTTAGAGATTTGCAGAAATGGAATAGAAATGGCCAAAATTTATTTAAAAAGCCTCAAAAATGGACAAAAATGCATTAGAAATGGCCAAAACCGGCTTAAAAGGGTTAGAGGTATGCGAGAACGGTTTAGAAAAAGCCAAATTAGGCTTAAAAGGGGCTAGAGATGAGCAAAAAAGGGTTAGAAATGGCCAAAAATAGCTTAAAATGGGTTAGATATAGCCAAAAAAGGGTTAAAATGGGTTAGTAGTGGGTAAAAAAGGGTTAGATGTAGCCGAAAATGGCATAAAACGTGTGAGAACTGGGCCAAAAATGGGTCAGAAAAGAAAAAAAAATGCTTATAATTACTTGAATGCGGAAGAGAGTGTTTTAGAAAGAGCCAAAAACGGCTTTAAAAGGGTTAGATGTATGCAAAAATGGGTTACAAATGGCCAAAAACGCCTTAAAATGGGATAGAAATAGTGAAAAATGGCTTAAAATGTGTTAGAAGTGTGTAAAAATGGTTTAGATAAACCCAAAAATGGTTTAAATCGTGTGAGCAATGGGCAAAAAATGAGTTAGAAAAGGAAAGAAAAACGGCTTAAACCAGGTTGAAAGTCAGAGAAAATGGTGTAGAAAGACCCAAACGTGGCTTTAAAAGGGCTAGAGATGAGCAGAAATGGGTTAGAAATGGCAAAGAATGGCTTAAAAGAGGTTAGAGATGTGCCAGAAATGGTTAGAAATGGCCAAAACTGCTTTAAAGCAGGTTAGAGATGTGCAAAAATGGGCTAGAAATGGCCAAAAATGGATTCAAGTGGGTAAAGAAATGGGGAAAACTGGGTTAGAAACAGAAAAAAAACTAGCTTAAAACGGGTGGAAAGTGGGCAAAAATGGTTTAGAAAGAGTCAAAAATGCATTAAAAGGGTTCTAGACACGCAAAAATGGGATAGAAATGGCCAAAAATGATTTAAAACGGGTTAGAAATGTTCAAAAATTGGATTAGAAATGGCCAAAACCGGTTTAAAAAGGGTTAGAGGTAAGCAGAGATGAGTGAGAAATAGCCAAAACCGGCTTAAAAAAGGTTAGAGATGTGCAAAAATGGGTCAGAAATGACCAAAGCTGGCTTAAAATGGGTTAGAAACGGCCAAAAAAGCTTTAAAGCGGGTTAGAGATGTGCGAAAACGGGTTAGAAATGGCCTAAGTTGGCCAAAAGCGGGTTAGAAATGGCCAAAAAGGCTTTAAAGCAGGTTAGAGATGTGTGTGCAATGGTTAGAAATGGCAAAAATGGGTTAAAGCAGGTAAGAAATGGGGAAAAGTTGGTTAGAAAGGGAAGAGAAAAAACCTTCAAACGAGTGGAAAGTTGGCAAAAATCGTTCAGGTAGAGCAAAAAAGGCTTAAAAAGGGTTAGAGCTGAGGAAAAATGGGTTATAAATGGCCAAAAGCGGCTTAAAGGTGGTTAGATAGGGGTAAAACTGGGGTAGGAATGGCCAAAAATTGCTTAAAATGGGTTAGAAGTTTGCAAAACTGTGCTAGAAATGGCCCAAAAGGTTTAAATTGGGACAGAAATGGTGAAAAATGGCTTAAAATGAGTTAGGAGTGAGCAAAAATGGGTTAGATATAGCCGAAAACGGTTTAAATCGTGTGAGAAACAGGCAAAAAATGAGTTAGAAAAGAACTAAAAATGGCTTAAAACGGGTTGAGAGCGAGAAAACATCGTGTAGAAAGAGGCAAAAATGGCTTTAAAAGGGTTAGAGATGTGCAAAAATGGGTTAGAAATGGCAAAAAAATGGCTTAAAAGGGCTTATAGATGTGCCAAAAATGGTTGGAAATGGCCAAAAATGCTTTAAAGCAGGTTAGAGATGTGTAAAAGTGGGTTAGAAATGGCCTAAAATGGATTAAAGTGGGTAATAATTGGGAGAAACTGTGTTAGAAACAGAAAAAAAAAAAAGCTTAATAAGAGTTGAAGGAGGGCAAAAATGGTTAAGGTATAGCCAAAAAAGGCTTAAAAAGGGTTAGAGATATGCAAAAACTGGGATAGAAATGGCCAAAAAGGCTTTAAAGCAGGTTAGAGATGTGCAAAAACTGGTCAGAAATGGCCAAAAATGGATTAAAGCGGGAGAGAAATGGGAAAAACTGCATTAGAAACAGAAAAAAAGCATAAAAAGTTTTGAATGAGGGAAAAAATGGTGAAGATATAGCCCAAAAAGGCTTAAAAAGGATTAGAGATGTGCAAAAATGGGATAGAAATTGCCAAAAACTCTTTAAAATGTGTTAGAAATGGAGAAAAATGGGTTAGAAATGGACAAAAAATGGATAAGAAATGGCCAAAATTTACTTAAAAGGGGTTAGAGATGTGCAAAAATGAGTTAGAAATGGCCAAGAATGGCATAAAACAGGTTAAGAATGGCCAAAAATGGGTTAGAAATGGCCAAAAAGGCTTTAAAGCAGGTAAGAGATGTGTAAAAAAAAAAAAAAAAATGGTTAGAAGTGGCAAAAAAATGGATTAAAGATGGTGAGAAATGCAGAAAACTGGGTTAGAAACGGAAAAAAAAATAGCATAAACCGTGTTGAAAGTGGGGAGAAATGGTTTAGAAAGAACCAAAAATGGCTTTAAAAGGGTTAGAGATTTGCAGAAATGGAATAGAAATGGCCAAAATTTATTTAAAAAGCCTCAAAAATGGACAAAAATGCATTAGAAATGGCCAAAACCGGCTTAAAAGGGTTAGAGGTATGCGAGAACGGTTTAGAAAAAGCCAAAATTGGCTTAAAAGGGGCTAGAGATGAGCAAAAAAGGGTTAGAAATGGCCAAAAATAGCTTAAAATGGGTTAGATATAGCCAAAAAAGGGTTAAAATGGGTTAGTAGTGGGTAAAAAAGGGTTAGATGTAGCCGAAAATGGCATAAAACGTGTGAGAACTGGGCCAAAAATGGGTCAGAAAAGAAAAAAAAATGCTTATAATTACTTGAATGCGGAAGAGAGTGTTTTAGAAAGAGCCAAAAACGGCTTTAAAAGGGTTAGATGTATGCAAAAATGGGTTACAAATGGCCAAAAACGCCTTAAAATGGGATAGAAATAGTGAAAAATGGCTTAAAATGTGTTAGAAGTGTGTAAAAATGGTTTAGATAAACCCAAAAATGGTTTAAATCGTGTGAGCAATGGGCAAAAAATGAGTTAGAAAAGGAAAGAAAAACGGCTTAAACCAGGTTGAAAGTCAGAGAAAATGGTGTAGAAAGACCCATACGTGGCTTTAAAAGGGCTAGAGATGAGCAGAAATGGGTTAGAAATGGCAAAGAATGGCTTAAAAGAGGTTAGAGATGTGCCAGAAATGGTTAGAAATGGCCAAAACTGCTTTAAAGCAGGTTAGAGATGTGCAAAAATGGGCTAGAAATGGCCAAAAATGGATTCAAGTGGGTAAAGAAATGGGGAAAACTGGGTTAGAAACAGAAAAAAAACTAGCTTAAACGGGTGGAAAGTGGGCAAAAATGGTTTAGAAAGAGTCAAAAATGCATTAAAAGGGTTCTAGACACGCAAAAATGGGATAGAAATGGCCAAAAATGATTTAAAACGGGTTAGAAATGTTCAAAAATTGGATTAGAAATGGCCAAAACCGGTTTAAAAAGGGTTAGAGGTAAGCAGAGATGAGTGAGAAATAGCCAAAACCGGCTTAAAAAAGGTTAGAGATGTGCAAAAATGGGTCAGAAATGACCAAAGCTGGCTTAAAATGGGTTAGAAACGGCCAAAAAAGCTTTAAAGCGGGTTAGAGATGTGCGAAAACGGGTTAGAAATGGCCTAAGTTGGCCAAAAGCGGGTTAGAAATGGCCAAAAAGGCTTTAAAGCAGGTTAGAGATGTGTGTGCAATGGTTAGAAATGGCAAAAATGGGTTAAAGCAGGTAAGAAATGGGGAAAAGTTGGTTAGAAAGGGAAGAGAAAAAACCTTCAAACGAGTGGAAAGTTGGCAAAAATCGTTCAGGTAGAGCAAAAAAAGGCTTAAAAAGGGTTAGAGCTGAGGAAAAATGGGTTATAAATGGCCAAAAGCGGCTTAAAGGTGGTTAGATAGGGGTAAAACTGGGGTAGGAATGGCCAAAAATTGCTTAAAATGGGTTAGAAGTTTGCAAAACTGTGCTAGAAATGGCCCAAAAGGTTTAAATTGGGACAGAAATGGTGAAAAATGGCTTAAAATGAGTTAGGAGTGAGCAAAAATGGGTTAGATATAGCCGAAAACGGTTTAAATCGTGTGAGAAACAGGCAAAAAATGAGTTAGAAAAGAACTAAAAATGGCTTAAAACGGGTTGAGAGCGAGAAAACATCGTGTAGAAAGAGGCAAAAATGGCTTTAAAAGGGTTAGAGATGTGCAAAAATGGGTTAGAAATGGCAAAAAAATGGCTTAAAAGGGCTTATAGATGTGCCAAAAATGGTTGGAAATGGCCCAAAATGCTTTAAAGCAGTTTAGAGATGTGTAAAAGTGGGTTAGAAATGGCCTAAAAAAGGATTAAAGCGGGTAATAATTGGGAGAAACTGTGTTAGAAACAGAAAAAAAAAAAAAAAGCTTAATAAGAGTTGAAGGAGGGCAAAAATGGTTAAGGTATAGCCAAAAAAGGCTTAAAAAGGGTTAGAGATATGCAAAAACTGGGATAGAAATGGCCAAAAAGGCTATAAAGCAGGTTAGAGATGTGCAAAAACTGGTCAGAAATGGCCAAAAATGGATTAAAGCGGGAGAGAAATGGGAAAAACTGCGTTAGAAACAGAAAAAAAGCATAAAAAGTTTTGAATGAGGGAAAAAATGGTGAAGATATAGCCCAAAAAGGCTTAAAAAGGATTAGAGATGTGCAAAAATGGGATAGAAATTGCCAAAAACTCTTTAAAATGTGTTAGAAATGGAGAAAAATGGGTTAGAAATGGACAAAAAATGGATAAGAAATGGCCAAAAGTAGCTTAAAAGGGGTTAGAGATGTGCAAAAATGAGTTAGAAATGGCCAAGAATGGCATAAAACAGGTTAAGAATGGCCAAAAATGGGTTAGAAATGGCCAAAAAGGCTTTAAAGCAGGTAAGAGATGTGTAAAAAAAAAAAAAAAAAATGGTTAGAAGTGGCAAAAAAATGGATTAAAGATGGTGAGAAATGCAGAAAACTGGGTTAGAAACGGAAAAAAAATAGCATAAACCGTGTTGAAAGTGGGGAGAAATGGTTTAGAAAGAACCAAAAATGGCTTTAAAAGGGTTAGAGATTTGCAGAAATGGAATAGAAATGGCCAAAATTTATTTAAAAAGCCTCAAAAATGGACAAAAATGCATTAGAAATGGCCAAAACCGGCTTAAAAGGGTTAGAGGTATGCGAGAACGGTTTAGAAAAAGCCAAATTAGGCTTAAAAGGGGCTAGAGATGAGCAAAAAAGGGTTAGAAATGGCCAAAAATAGCTTAAAATGGGTAAGCCAAAAAAGGGTTAAAATGGGTTAGTAGTGGGTAAAAAAGGGTTAGATGTAGCCGAAAATGGCATAAAACGTGTGAGAACTGGGCCAAAAATGGGTCAGAAAAGAAAAAAAAATGCTTATAATTACTTGAATGCGGAAGAGAGTGTTTTAGAAAGAGCCAAAAACGGCTTTAAAAGGGTTAGATGTATGCAAAAATGGGTTACAAATGGCCAAAAACGCCTTAAAATGGGATAGAAATAGTGAAAAATGGCTTAAAATGTGTTAGAAGTGTGTAAAAATGGTTTAGATAAACCAAAAATGGTTTAAATCGTGTGAGCAATGGGCAAAAAAATGAGTTAGAAAAGGAAAGAAAAACGGCTTAAACCAGGTTGAAAGTCAGAGAAAATGGTGTAGAAAGACCCAACGTGGCTTTAAAAGGCTAGAGATGAGCAGAAATGGGTTAGAAATGGCAAAGAATGGCTTAAAAGAGGTTAGAGATGTGCCAGAAATGGTTAGAAATGGCCAAAACTGCTTTTAAAGCAGGTTAGAGATGTGCAAAAATGGGCTAGAAATGGCCAAAAAATGGATTCAAGTGGGTAAAGAAATGGGGAAAACTGGTTAGAAACAGAAAAAAAACTAGCTTAAAAACGGGTGGAAAGTGGGCAAAAATGGTTTAGAAAGAGTCAAAAATGCATTAAAAGGGTTCTAGACACGCAAAAATGGGATAGAAATGGCCAAAAATGATTTAAAACGGGTTAGAAATGTTCAAAAATTGGATTAGAAAATGGCCAAAACCGGTTTAAAAAGGGTTAGAGGTAAGCAGAGATGAGTGAGAAATAGCCAAAACCGGCTTAAAAAAGGTTAGAGATGTGCAAAAATGGGTCAGAAATGACCAAAGCTGGCTTAAAATGGGTTAGAAACGGCCAAAAAAGCTTTAAAGCGGGTTAGAGATGTGCGAAAACGGGTTAGAAATGGCCTAAGTTGGCCAAAAGCGGGTTAGAAATGGCCAAAAAGGCTTTAAAGCAGGTTAGAGATGTGTGTGCAATGGTTAGAAATGGCAAAAATGGGTTAAAGCAGGTAAGAAATGGGGAAAAGTTGGTTAGAAAGGGAAGAGAAAAAACCTTCAAACGAGTGGAAAGTTGGCAAAATCGTTCAGGTAGAGCAAAAAAGGCTTAAAAGGGTTAGAGCTGAGGAAAAATGGGTTATAAATGGCCAAAAGCGGCTTAAAGGTGGTTAGATAGGGGTAAAACTGGGGTAGGAATGGCCAAAATTGCTTAAAATGGGTTAGAAGTTTGCAAACTGTGCTAGAAATGGCCCAAAAGGTTTAAATTGGGACAGAAATGGTGAAAAATGGCTTAAAATGAGTTAGGAGTGAGCAAAAATGGGTTAGATATAGCCGAAAACGGTTTAAATCGTGTGAGAAACAGGCAAAAAATGAGTTAGAAAAGAACTAAAAAATGGCTTAAAACGGGTTGAGAGCGAGAAAACATCGTGTAGAAAGAGGCAAAAATGGCTTTAAAAGGGTTAGAGATGTGCAAAAATGGGTTAGAAATGGCAAAAAAAATGGCTTAAAAGGGCTTATAGATGTGCCAAAAATGGTTGGAAATGGCCAAAAATGCTTTAAAGCAGTTTAGAGATGTGTAAAAGTGGGTTAGAAATGGCCTAAAATGGATTAAAAGCGGGTAATAATTGGGAGAAACTGTGTTAGAAACAGAAAAAAAAAAAAAGCTTAATAAGAGTTGAAGGAGGGCAAAAATGGTTAAGGTATAGCCAAAAAAGGCTTAAAAAGGGTTAGAGATATGCAAAAACTGGGATAGAAATGGCCAAAAAGGCTTTAAAGCAGGTTAGAGATGTGCAAAAACTGGTCAGAAATGGCCAAAAATGGATTAAAGCGGGAGAGAAATGGAAAAACTGCGTTAGAAACAGAAAAAAAAGCATAAAAAGTTTGAATGAGGGAAAAAATGGTGAAGATATAGCCCAAAAAGGCTTAAAAAGGATTAGAGATGTGCAAAAATGGGATAGAAATTGCCAAAAACTCTTTAAAATGTGTTAGAAATGGAGAAAAATGGGTTAGAAATGGACAAAAAAATGGATAAGAAATGGCCAAAAGTAGCTTAAAAGGGGTTAGAGATGTGCAAAAATGAGTTAGAAATGGCCAAGAATGGCATAAAACAGGTTAAGAATGGCCAAAAATGGGTTAGAAATGGCCAAAAAGGCTTTAAAGCAGGTAAGAGATGTGTAAAAAAAAAAAAAAAAATGGTTAGAAGTGGCAAAAAAATGGATTAAAGATGGTGAGAAATGCAGAAAACTGGGTTAGAACGGAAAAAAAATAGCATAAACCGTGTTGAAAGTGGGAGAAATGGTTTAGAAAGAACCAAAAATGGCTTTAAAAGGGTTAGAGATTTGCAGAAATGGAATAGAAATGGCCAAAATTTATTTAAAAAGCCTCAAAAATGGACAAAAATGCATTAGAAATGGCCAAAACCGGCTTAAAAGGGTTAGAGGTATGCGAGAACGGTTTAGAAAAAGCCAAATTAGGCTTAAAAGGGGCTAGAGATGAGCAAAAAAGGGTTAGAAATGGCCAAAAATAGCTTAAAATGGGTTAGATATAGCCAAAAAAGGGTTAAAATGGGTTTGTAGTGGGTAAAAAAGGGTTAGATGTAGCCGAAAATGCATAAAACGTGTGAGAACTGGGCCAAAAATGGGTCAGAAAAGAAAAAAAAATGCTTATAATTACTTGAATGCGGAAGAGAGTGTTTTAGAAAGAGCCAAAAACGGCTTTAAAAGGTTAGATGTATGCAAAAATGGGTTACAAATGGCCAAAAACGCCTTAAAATGGGATAGAAATAGTGAAAAATGGCTTAAAATGTGTTAGAAGTGTGTAAAAATGGTTTAGATAAACCCAAAAATGGTTTAAATCGTGTGAGCAATGGGCAAAAAATGAGTTAGAAAAGGAAAGAAAAACGGCTTAAACCAGGTTGAAAGTCAGAGAAAATGGTGTAGAAAGACCCAAACGTGGCTTTAAAAGGGCTAGAGATGAGCAGAATGGGTTAGAAATGGCAAAGAATGGCTTAAAAGAGGTTAGAGATGTGCCAGAAATGGTTAGAAATGGCCAAAACTGCTTTAAAGCAGGTTAGAGATGTGCAAAAATGGGCTAGAAATGGCCAAAAATGGATTCAAGTGGGTAAAGAAATGGGGAAAACTGGGTTAGAAACAGAAAAAAAACTAGCTTAAAACGGGTGGAAAGTGGGCAAAAATGGTTTAGAAAGAGTCAAAAATGCATTAAAAGGGTTCTAGACACGCAAAAATGGGATAGAAATGGCCAAAAATGATTTAAAACGGGTTAGAAATGTTCAAAAATTGGATTAGAAATGGCCAAAACCGGTTTAAAAAGGGTTAGAGGTAAGCAGAGATGAGTGAGAAATAGCCAAAACCGGCTTAAAAAGGTTAGAGATGTGCAAAAATGGGTCAGAAATGACCAAAGCTGGCTTAAAATGGGTTAGAAACGGCCAAAAAAGCTTTAAAGCGGGTTAGAGATGTGCGAAAACGGGTTAGAAATGGCCTAAGTTGGCCAAAAGCGGGTTAGAAATGGCCAAAAAGGCTTTAAAGCAGGTTAGAGATGTGTGTGCAATGGTTAGAAATGGCAAAAATGGGTTAAAGCAGGTAAGAAATGGGGAAAAGTTGGTTAGAAAGGGAAGAGAAAAAACCTTCAAACGAGTGGAAAGTTGGCAAAAATCGTTCAGGTAGAGCAAAAAAGGCTTAAAAAGGGTTAGAGCTGAGGAAAAATGGGTTATAAATGGCCAAAAGCGGCTTAAAGGTGGTTAGATAGGGGTAAAACTGGGGTAGGAATGGCCAAAAATTGCTTAAAATGGGTTAGAAGTTTGCAAAACTGTGCTAGAAATGGCCCAAAAGGTTTAAATTGGGACAGAAATGGTGAAAAATGGCTTAAAATGAGTTAGGAGTGAGCAAAAATGGGTTAGATATAGCCGAAAACGGTTTAAATCGTGTGAGAAACAGGCAAAAAATGAGTTAGAAAAGAACTAAAAATGGCTTAAAACGGGTTGAGAGCGAGAAAACATCGTGTAGAAAGAGGCAAAAATGGCTTTAAAAGGTTAGAGATGTGCAAAAATGGGTTAGAAATGGCAAAAAAAATGGCTTAAAAGGGCTTATAGATGTGCCAAAATGGTTGGAAATGGCCAAAAGATGCTTTAAAGCAGTTTAGAGATGTGTAAAAGTGGGTTAGAAATGGCCTAAAATGGATTAAAGCGGGTAATAATTGGGAGAAACTGTGTTAGAAACAGAAAAAAAAAAAAAGCTTAATAAGAGTTGAAGGAGGGCAAAAATGGTTAAGGTATAGCCAAAAAAGGCTTAAAAAGGGTTAGAGATATGCAAAAACTGGGATAGAAATGGCCAAAAAGGCTTTAAAGCAGGTTAGAGATGTGCAAAAACTGGTCAGAAATGGCCAAAAATGGATTAAAGCGGGAGAGAATGGGAAAAACTGCGTTAGAAACAGAAAAAAAGCATAAAAAGTTTTGAATGAGGGAAAAAATGGTGAAGATATAGCCCAAAAAGGCTTAAAAAGGATTAGAGATGTGCAAAAATGGGATAGAAATTGCCAAAAACTCTTTAAAATGTGTTAGAAATGGAGAAAAATGGGTTAGAAATGGACAAAAAATGGATAAGAAATGGCCAAAAGTAGCTTAAAAGGGGTTAGAGATGTGCAAAAATGAGTTAGAAATGGCCAAGAATGGCATAAACAGGTTAAGAATGGCCAAAATGGGTTAGAAATGGCCAAAAAGGCTTTAAAGCAGGTAAGAGATGTGTAAAAAAAAAAAAAAAAAATGGTTAGAAGTGGCAAAAAAATGGATAAAGATGGTGAGAAATGCAGAAAACTGGGTTAGAAACGGAAAAAAAAATAGCATAAACCGTGTTGAAAGTGGGGAGAAATGGTTTAGAAAGAACCAAAAATGGCTTTAAAAGGGTTAGAGATTTGCAGAAATGGAATAGAAATGGCCAAAATTTATTTAAAAAGCCTCAAAAATGGACAAAAATGCATTAGAAATGGCCAAAACCGGCTTAAAAGGTTAGAGGTATGCGAGAACGGTTTAGAAAAAGCCAAATTAGGCTTAAAAGGGGCTAGAGATGAGCAAAAAAGGGTTAGAAATGGCCAAAAATAGCTTAAAATGGGTTAGATATAGCCAAAAAAGGGTTAAAATGGGTTAGTAGTGGGTAAAAAAGGGTTAGATGTAGCCGAAAATGGCATAAAACGTGTGAGAACTGGGCCAAAAATGGGTCAGAAAAGAAAAAAAAATGCTTATAATTACTTGAATGCGGAAGAGAGTGTTTTAGAAAGAGCCAAAAACGGCTTTAAAAGGGTTAGATGTATGCAAAAATGGGTTACAAATGGCCAAAAACGCCTTAAAATGGATAGAAATAGTGAAAAATGGCTTAAAATGTGTTAGAAGTGTGTAAAAATGGTTTAGATAAACCCAAAAATGGTTTAAATCGTGTGAGCAATGGCAAAAAATGAGTTAGAAAAGGAAAGAAAAACGGCTTAAACCAGGTTGAAAGTCAGAGAAAATGGTGTAGAAAGACCCAAACGTGGCTTTAAAAGGGCTAGAGATGAGCAGAAATGGGTTAGAAATGGCAAAGAATGGCTTAAAAGAGGTTAGAGATGTGCCAGAAATGGTTAGAAATGGCCAAAACTGCTTTAAAGCAGGTTAGAGATGTGCAAAAATGGGCTAGAAATGGCCAAAAATGGATTCAAGTGGGTAAAGAAATGGGGAAAACTGGGTTAGAAACAGAAAAAAAACTAGCTTAAAACGGGTGGAAAGTGGGCAAAAATGGTTTAGAAAGAGTCAAAAATGCATTAAAAGGGTTCTAGACACGCAAAAATGGGATAGAAATGGCCAAAAAATGATTTAAAACGGGTTAGAAATGTTCAAAAATTGGATTAGAAATGGCCAAAACCGGTTTAAAAAGGGTTAGAGGTAAGCAGAGATGAGTGAGAAATAGCCAAAACCGGCTTAAAAAAGGTTAGAGATGTGCAAAAATGGGTCAGAAATGACCAAAGCTGGCTTAAAATGGGTTAGAAACGGCCAAAAAAGCTTTAAAGCGGGTTTAGAGATGTGCGAAAACGGGTTAGAAATGGCCTAAGGTTGGCCAAAAAGCGGGTTAGAAATGGCCAAAAAGGCTTTAAAGCAGGTTAGAGATGTGTGTGCAATGGTTAGAAATGGCAAAAATGGGTTAAAGCAGGTAAGAAATGGGGAAAAGTTGGTTAGGAAAGGGAAGAGAAAAAACCTTCAAACGAGTGGAAAGTTGGCAAAAATCGTTCAGGTAGAGCAAAAAGGCTTAAAAAGGGTTAGAGCTGAGGAAAAATGGGTTATAAATGGCCAAAAGCGGCTTAAAGGTGGTTAGATAGGGGTAATAAACTGGGGTAGGAATGGCCAAAAAATTGCTTAAAATGGGTTAGAAGTTTGCAAAACTGTGCTAGAAATGGCCCAAAAGGTTTAAATTGGGACAGAAATGGTGAAAAATGGCTTAAAATGAGTTAGGAGTGAGCAAAAATGGGTTAGATATAGCCGAAAACGGTTTAAATCGTGTGAGAAACAGGCAAAAAATGAGTTAGAAAAGAACTAAAAATGGCTTAAAACGGGTTGAGAGCGAGAAAACATCGTGTAGAAAGAGGCAAAAATGGCTTTAAAAGGGTTAGAGATGTGCAAAAATGGGTTAGAAATGGCAAAAAAAATGGCTTAAAAGGGCTTATAGATGTGCCAAAAATGGTTGGAAATGGCCAAAAATGCTTTAAAGCAGTTTAGAGATGTGTAAAAGTGGGTTAGAAATGGCCTAAAATGGATTAAAGCGGGTAATAATTGGAGAAAACTGTGTTAGAAACAGAAAAAAAAAAAAGCTTAATAAGAGTTGAAGAGGGCAAAAATGTTAAGGTATAGCCAAAAAAGGCTTAAAAGGGTTAGAGATATGCAAAAACTGGGATAGAAATGGCCAAAAGGCTTTTAAGCAGGTTAGAGATGTGCAAAAACTGGTCAGAAATGGCCAAAAATGGATTAAGCGGGAGAGAAATGGGAAAAACTGCATTAGAAACAGAAAAAAAGCATAAAAAGTTTTGAATGAGGGAAAAAATGGTGAAGATATAGCCCAAAAAGGCTTAAATAGGATTAGAGATGTGCAAAAATGGGATAGAAATTGCCAAAAACTCTTTAAAATGTGTTAGAAATGGAGAAAAATGGGTTAGAAATGGATAAAAAATGGATAAGAAATGGCCAAAAGTAGCTTAAAAGGGGTTAGAGATGTGCAAAAATGAGTTAGAAATGGCAAGAATGGCATAAAACAGGTTAAGAATGGCCAAAAAATGGGTTAGAAATGGCCAAAAAGGCTTTAAAGCAGGTAAGAGATGTGTAAAAAAAAAAAAAAAAAATGGTTAGAAGTGGCAAAAAAATGGATTAAAGATGGTGAGAAATGCAGAAAACTGGGTAGAAACGGAAAAAAAAAATAGCATAAACCGTGTTGAAAGTGGGGAGAAATGGTTTAGAAAGAACCAAAAATGGCTTTAAAAGGGTTAGAGATTTGCAGAAATGGAATAGAAATGGCCAAAATTTATTTAAAAAGCCTCAAAAATGGACAAAAAATGCATTAGAAATGGCCAAAACCGGCTTAAAAGGGTTAGAGGTATGCGAGAACGGTTTAGAAAAACCCAAATTAGGCTTAAAAGGGGCTAGAGATGAGCAAAAAAAGGGTTAGAAATGGCCAAAAATAGCTTAAAATGGGTTAGATATAGCCAAAAAAGGGTTAAAATGGGTTAGTAGTGGGTAAAAAAGGTTAGATGTAGCCGAAAATGGCATAAAACGTGTGAGAACTGGGCCAAAATTGGGTCAGAAAAGAAAAAAAAATGCTTATAATTACTTGAATGCGGAAGAGAGTGTTTTAGAAAGAGCCAAAAACGGCTTTAAAAGGGTTAGATGTATGCAAAAATGGGTTACAAATGGCCAAAAACGCCTTAAAATGGGATAGAAATAGTGAAAAATGGCTTAAAATGTGTTAGAAGTGTGTAAAAAATGGTTTAGATAAACCCAAAAATGGTTTAAATCGTGTGAGCAATGGGCAAAAAATGAGTTAGAAAAGGAAAGAAAAACGGCTTAAACCAGGTTGAAAGTCAGAGAAAATGGTGTAGAAAGACCCATACGTGTCTTTAAAAGGGCTAGAGATGAGCAGAAATGGGTTAGAAATGGCAAAGAATGGCTTAAAAGAGGTTAGAGATGTGCCAGAAATGGTTAGAAATGGCCAAAACTGCTTTAAAGCAGGTTAGAGATGTGCAAAAATGGGCTAGAAATGGCCAAAAATGGATTCAAGTGGGTAAAGAAATGGGGAAAACTGGGTTAGAAACAGAAAAAAACTAGCTTAAAACGGGTGGAAAGTGGGCAAAAATGGTTTAGAAAGAGTCAAAAATGCATTAAAAGGGTTCTAGACACGCAAAAATGGGATAGAAATGGCCAAAAATGATTTAAAATGGGTTAGAAATGTTCAAAAATTGGATAGAAATGGCCAAAACCGGTTAAAAGGGTTAGAGGTAAGCAGAGATGAGTGAGAAATAGCCAAAACCGGCTTAAAAAAGGTTAGAGATGTGCAAAAATGGGTCAGAAATGACCAAAGCTGGCTTAAAATGGGTTAGAAACGGCCAAAAAAGCTTTAAAGCGGGTTAGAGATGTGCGAAAACGGGTTAGAAATGGCCTAAGTTGGCCAAAAGCGGGTTAGAAATGGCCAAAAAGGCTTTAAAGCAGGTTAGAGATGTGTGTGCAATGGTTAGAAATGGCAAAAATGGGTTAAAGCAGGTAAGAAATGGGGAAAAGTTGGTTAGAAAGGGAAGAGAAAAAACCTTCAAACGAGTGGAAAGTTGGCAAAAATCGTTCAGGTAGAGCAAAAAAGGCTTAAAAAGGGTTAGAGCTGAGGAAAAATGGGTTATAAATGGCCAAAAGCGGCTTAAAGGTGGTTAGATAGGGGTAAAACTGGGTAGGAATGGCCAAAAATTGCTTAAAATGGGTTAGAAGTTTGCAAAACTGTGCTAGAAATGGCCCAAAAGGTTTAAATTGGGACAGAAATGGTGAAAAATGGCTTAAAATGAGTTAGGAGTGAGCAAAAATGGGTTAGATATAGCCGAAAAACGGTTTAAATCGTGTGAGAAACAGGCAAAAAATGAGTTAGAAAAGAACTAAAAATGGCTTAAAACGGGTTGAGAGCGAGAAAACATCGTGTAGAAAGAGGCAAAAATGGCTTTAAAAGGGTTAGAGATGTGCAAAAATGGGTTTAGAAATGGCAAAAAAATGGCTTAAAAGGGCTTATAGATGTGCCAAAAATGGTTGGAAATGGCCAAAAATGCTTTAAAGCAGTTTAGAGATGTGTAAAAGTGGTTAGAAATGGCCTAAAATGGATTAAAGCGGGTAATAATTGGGAGAAACTGTGTTAGAAACAGAAAAAAAAATCAGCTTAATAAGAGTTGAAGGAGGGCAAAAATGGTTAAGGTATAGCCAAAAAAGGCTTAAAAAGGGTTAGAGATTATGCAAAAACTGGGATAGAAATGGCCAAAAAGGCTTTAAAGCAGGTTAGAGATGTGCAAAAACTGGTCAGAAATGGCCAAAAATGGATTAAAGCGGGAGAGAAATGGGAAAAACTGCATTAGAAACAGAAAAAAAGCATAAAAAGTTTTGAATGAGGGAAAAAATGGTGAAGATATAGCCCAAAAAGGCTTAAATAGGATTAGAGATGTGCAAAAATGGGATAGAAATTGCCAAAAACTCTTTAAAATGTGTTAGAAATGGAGAAAAATGGGTTAGAAATGGACAAAAAATGGATAAGAAAAGGCCAAAATTTACTTAAAAGGGGTTAGAGATGTGCAAAAATGAGTTAGAAATGGCCAAGAATGGCATAAAACAGGTTAAGAATGGCCAAAAATGGGTTAGAAATGGCCAAAAAGGCTTTAAAGCAGGTAAGAGATGTGTAAAAAAAAAAAAAAAATGGTTAGAAGTGGCAAAAAATGGATTAAAGATGGTGAGAAATGCAGAAAACTGGGTTAGAAACGGAAAAAAAAAAATAGCATAAACCGTGTTGAAAGTGGGGAGAAATGGTTTAGAAAGAACCAAAAATGGCTTTAAAAGGGTTAGAGATTTGCAGAAATGGAATAGAAATGGCCAAAATTTATTTAAAAAGCCTCAAAAATGGACAAAAAATGCATTAGAAATGGCCAAAACCGGCTTAAAAGGGTTAGAGGTATGCGAGAACGGTTTAGAAAAACCCAAATTAGGCTTAAAAGGGGCTAGAGATGAGCAAAAAAGGGTTAGAAATGCCAAAAATAGCTTAAAATGGGTTAGATATAGCCAAAAAAGGGTTAAAATGGGTTAGTAGTGGGTAAAAAAGGGTTAGATGTAGCCGAAAATGGCATAAAACGTGTGAGAACTGGGCCAAAAAATGGGTCAGAAAAGAAAAAAAAAATGCTTATAATTACTTGAATGCGGAAGAGAGTGTTTTAGAAAGAGCCAAAAACGGCTTTAAAAGGGTTAGATGTATGCAAAAATGGGTTACAAATGGCCAAAAACGCCTTAAAATGGGATAGAAATAGTGAAAAATGGCTTAAAATGTGTTAGAAGTGTGTAAAAATGGTTTAGATAAACCCAAAAATGGTTTAAATCGTGTGAGCAATGGGCAAAAAATGAGTTAGAAAAGGAAAGAAAACGGCTTAAACCAGGTTGAAAGTCAGAGAAAATGGTGTAGAAAGACCCATACGTGTCTTTAAAAGGGCTAGAGATGAGCAGAAATGGGTTAGAAATGGCAAAGAATGGGCTTAAAAGAGGTTAGAGATGTGCCAGAAATGGTTAGAAATGGCCAAAACTGCTTTAAAGCAGGTTAGAGATGTGCAAAAATGGGCTAGAAATGGCCAAAAATGGATTCAAGTGGGTAAAGAAAATGGGGAAAACTGGGTTAGAAACAGAAAAAAAACTAGCTTAAAACGGGTGGAAAGTGGGCAAAAATGGTTTAGAAAGAGTCAAAAATGCATTAAAAGGGTTCTAGACACGCAAAAATGGGATAGAAATGGCCAAAATTATTTAAAACGGGTTAGAAATGTTCAAAAATTGGATTAGAAATGGCCAAAACCGGTTTAAAAAGGGTTCAGAGGTAAGCAGAGATGAGTGAGAAATAGCCAAAACCGGCTTAAAAAAGGTTAGAGATGTGCAAAAATGGGTCAGAAATGACCAAAGCTGGCTTAAAATGGGTTAGAAACGGCCAAAAAAGCTTTAAAGCGGGTTAGAGATGTGCGAAAACGGGTTAGAAATGGCCTAAGTTGGCCAAAAGCGGGTTAGAAATGGCCAAAAAGGCTTTAAAGCAGGTTAGAGATGTGTGTGCAATGGTTAGAAATGGCAAAAATGGGTTAAAGCAGGTAAGAAATGGGGAAAAGTTGGTTAGAAAGGGAAGAGAAAAAACCTTCAAACGAGTGGAAAGTTGGCAAAAATCGTTCAGGTAGAGCAAAAAAGGCTTAAAAAGGGTTAGAGCTGAGGAAAAATGGGTTATAAATGGCCAAAAGCGGCTTAAAGGTGGTTAGATAGGGGTAAAACTGGGGTAGGAATGGCCAAAATTGCTTAAAATGGGTTAGAAGTTTGCAAAACTGTGCTAGAAATGGCCCAAAAGGTTTAAATTGGGACAGAAATGTGAAAAATGGCTTAAAATGAGTTAGGAGTGAGCAAAAATGGGTTAGATATAGCCGAAAACGGTTTAAATCGTGTGAGAAACAGGCAAAAAATGAGTTAGAAAAGAACTAAAATGGCTTAAAACGGGTTGAGAGCGAGAAAACATCGTGTAGAAAGAGGCAAAAATGGCTTTAAAAGGGTTAGAGATGTGCAAAAATGGGTTAGAAATGGCAAAAAAAATGGCTTAAAAGGGCTTATAGATGTGCCAAAAATGGTTGGAAATGGCCAAAAATGCTTTAAAGCAGTTTAGAGATGTGTAAAAGTGGGTTAGAAATGGCCTAAAATGGATTAAAGCGGGTAATAATTGGGAGAAACTGTGTTAGAAACAGAAAAAAAAAAAAAAGCTTAATAAGAGTTGAAGGAGGGCAAAAATGGTTAAGGTATAGCCAAAAAAGGCTTAAAAAGGGTTAGAGATATGCAAAAACTGGGATAGAAATGGCCAAAAAGGCTTTAAAGCAGGTTAGAGATGTGCAAAAACTGTCAGAAATGGCCAAAAATGGATTAAAGCGGGAGAGAAATGGGAAAAACTGCATTAGAAACAGAAAAAAAAGCATAAAAAGTTTTGAATGAGGGAAAAAATGGTGAAGATATAGCCCAAAAAGGCTTAAATAGGATTAGAGATGTGCAAAAATGGGATAGAAATTGCCAAAAACTCTTTAAAATGTGTTAGAAATGGAGAAAAATGGGTTAGAAATGGATAAAAAATGGATAAGAAATGGCCAAAAGTAGCTTAAAAGGGGTTAGAGATGTGCAAAAATGAGTTAGAAATGGCCAAGAATGGCATAAAACAGGTTAAGAATGGCCAAAATGGGTTAGAAAATGGCCAAAAAGGCTTTAAAGCAGGTAAGAGATGTGTAAAAAAAAAAAAAAAAAAATGGTTAGAAGTGGCAAAAAAATGGATTAAAGATGGTGAGAAATGCAGAAAACTGGGTTAGAAACGGAAAAAAAAAATAGCATAAACCGTGTTGAAAGTGGGGAGAAATGGTTTAGAAAGAACCAAAAATGGCTTTAAAAGGGTTAGAGATTTGCAGAAATGGAATAGAAATGGCCAAAATTATTTAAAAAGCCTCAAAAATGGACAAAAAATGCATTAGAAATGGCCAAAACCGGCTTAAAAGGGTTAGAGGTATGCGAGAACGGTTTAGAAAACCCAAATTAGGCTTAAAAGGGGCTAGAGATGAGCAAAAAAGGGTTAGAAATGGCCAAAAATAGCTTAAAATGGGTTAGATATAGCCAAAAAGGGTTTAAAATGGGTTAGTAGTGGTAAAAAAGGGTTAGATGTAGCCGAAAATGGCATAAAACGTGTGAGAACTGGGCCAAAAATGGGTCAGAAAAGAAAAAAAAAATGCTTATAATTACTTGAATGCGGAAGAGAGTGTTTAGAAAGAGCCAAAAACGGCTTTAAAAGGGTTAGATGTATGCAAAAATGGGTTACAAATGGCCAAAAACGCCTTAAAATGGGATAGAAATAGTGAAAAATGGCTTAAAATGTGTTAGAAGTGTGTAAAAATGGTTTAGATAAACCCAAAAATGGTTTAAATCGTGTGAGCAATGGGCAAAAAATGAGTTAGAAAAGGAAAGAAAAACGGCTTAAACCAGGTTGAAAGTCAGAGAAAATGGTGTAGAAAGACCCATACGTGGCTTTAAAAGGGCTAGAGATGAGCAGAAATGGGTTAGAAATGGCAAAGAATGGCTTAAAAGAGGTTAGAGATGTGCCAGAAATGGTTAGAATATGGCCAAAACTGCTTTAAAGCAGGTTAGAGATGTGCAAAAATGGGCTAGAAATGGCCAAAAATGGATTCAAGTGGGTAAAGAAATGGGGAAAACTGGGTTAGAAACAGAAAAAAAACTAGCTTAAAACGGGTGGAAAGTGGGCAAAAATGGTTTAGAAAGAGTCAAAAATGCATTAAAAGGGTTCTAGACACGCAAAAATGGGATAGAAATGGCCAAAAATGATTTAAAACGGGTTAGAAATGTTCAAAAATTGGATTAGAAATGGCCAAAACCGGTTTAAAAAGGGTTAGAGGTAAGCAGAGATGAGTGAGAAATAGCCAAAACCGGCTTAAAAAAGGTTAGAGATGTGCAAAAATGGGTCAGAAATGACCAAAGCTGGCTTAAAATGGGTTAGAAACGGCCAAAAAGCTTTAAAGCGGGTTAGAGATGTGCGAAAACGGGTTAGAAATGGCCTAAGTTGGCCAAAAGCGGGTTAGAAATGGCCAAAAAGGCTTTAAAGCAGGTTAGAGATGTGTGTGCAATGGTTAGAAATGGCAAAAATGGGTTAAAGCAGGTAAGAAATGGGGAAAGTTGGTTAGAAAGGGAAGAGAAAAAACCTCAAACGAGTGGAAAGTTGGCAAAAATCGTTCAGGTAGAGCAAAAAAGGCTTAAAAAGGGTTAGAGCTGAGGAAAAATGGGTTATAAATGGCCAAAAGCGGCTTAAAGGTGGTTAGATAGGGGTAAAACTGGGGTAGGAATGGCCAAAAATTGCTTAAAATGGGTTAGAAGTTTGCAAAACTGTGCTAGAAATGGCCAAAAGGTTTAAATTGGGACAGAAATGGTGAAAAATGGCTTAAAATGAGTTAGGAGTGAGCAAAAATGGGTTAGATATAGCCGAAAACGGTTTAAATCGTGTGAGAAACAGGCAAAAAATGAGTTAGAAAAGAACTAAAAATGGCTTAAAACGGGTTGAGAGCGAGAAAACATCGTGTAGAAAGAGGCAAAAATGGCTTTAAAAGGGTTAGAGATGTGCAAAAAATGGGTTAGAAATGGCAAAAAAAATGGCTTAAAAGGGCTTATAGATGTGCCAAAAATGGTTGGAAATGGCCAAAAATGCTTTAAAGCAGGTTAGAGATGTGTAAAAGTGGGTTAGAAATGGCCTAAAATGGATTAAAGCGGGTAATAACTGGGAGAAACTGTGTAAGAAACAGAAAAAAAAAAAAGCTTAATAAGAGTTGAAGGAGGGCAAAAATGGTTAAGGTATAGCCAAAAAAGGCTTAAAAAGGGTTAGAGATATGCAAAAACTGGGATAGAAATGGCCAAAAAGGCTTTAAAGCAGGTTAGAGATGTGCAAAAACTGGTCGGAAATGGCCAAAAAATGGATTAAAGCGGGAGAGAAATGGGAAAAACTGCATTAGAAACAGAAAAAAAGCATAAAAAGTTTTGAATGAGGGAAAAAATGGTGAAGATATAGCCCAAAAAGGCTTAAAAAGGATTAGAGATGTGCAAAAATGGGATAGAAATGGCCAAAAACTCTTTAAAATGGTGTTAGAAATGGAGAAAAATGGGTTAGAAATGGACAAAAAATGGATAAGAAATGGCCAAAATTTACTTAAAAGGGGTTAGAGATGTGCAAAAATGAGTTAGAAATGGCCAAGAATGGCATAAAACAGGTTAAGAATGGCCAAAAATGGGGTTAGAAATGGCCAAAAAGGCTTTAAAGCAGGTAGAGATGTGTAAAAAAAAAAAAAAAATGGTTAGAAGTGGCAAAAAAATGGATTAAAGATGGTGAGAAATGCAGAAAACTGGGTTAGAAACGGAAAAAAAATTAGCATAAACCGTGTTGAAAGTGGGGAGAAATGGTTTAGAAAGAACCAAAAATGGCTTTAAAAGGGTTAGAGATTTGCAGAAATGGAATAGAAATGGCCAAAATTTATTTAAAAAGCCTCAAAAATGGACAAAAATGCATTAGAAATGGCCAAAACCGGCTTAAAAAGGGTTAGAGGTATGCGAGAACGGTTTAGAAAAAGCCAAATTAGGCTTAAAAGGGGCTAGAGATGAGCAAAAAAGGGTTAGAAATGGCCAAAATAGCTTAAAATGGGTTAGATATAGCCAAAAAAGGGTAAAATGGGTTAGTAGTGGGTAAAAAAAGGGTTAGATGTAGCCGAAAATGGCATAAAACGTGTGAGAACTGGGCCAAAAATGGGTCAGAAAAGAAAAAAAAATGCTGATAATTACTTGAATGCGGAAGAGAGTGTTTTAGAAAGAGCCAAAACGGCTTTAAAAGGGTTAGATGTATGCAAAAATGGGTTAGAAATGGCCAAAAACGCCTTAAAATGGGATAGAAATAGTGAAAAATGGCTTAAAATGTGTTAGAAGTGTGTAAAAATGGTTTAGATAAACCCAAAAATGGTTTAAATCGTGTGAGCAATGGGCAAAAAATGAGTTAGAAAAGGAAAGAAAAACGGCTTAAACCAGGTTGAAAGTCAGAGAAAATGGTGTAGAAAGACCCAAACGTGGCTTTAAAAGGGCTAGAGATGAGCAGAAATGGGTTAGAAATGGCAAAGAATGGCTTAAAAGAGGTTAGAGATGTGCCAGAAATGGTTAGAAATGGCCAAAACTGCTTTAAAGCAGGTTAGAGATGTGCAAAAATGGGCTAGAAATGGCCAAAAATGGATTCAAGTGGGTAAAGAAATGGGGAAAACTGGGTTAGAAACAGAAAAAAACTAGCTTAAAACGGGTGGAAAGTGGGCAAAAATGGTTTAGAAAGAGTCAAAAATGCATTAAAAGGGTTCTAGACACGCAAAAATGGGATAGAAATGGCCAAAAAATGATTTAAACCGGGTTAGAAATGTTCAAAAATTGGATTAGAAATGGCCAAAACCGGTTTAAAAAGGGTTAGAGGTAAGCAGAGATGAGTGAGAAATAGCCAAAACCGGCTTAAAAAAGGTTAGAGATGTGCAAAAATGGGTCAGAAATGACCAAAGCTGGCTTAAAATGGGTTAGAAACGGCCAAAAAAGCTTTAAAGCGGTTAGAGATGTGCGAAAACGGGTTAGAAATGGCCTAAGTTGGCCAAAAGCGGGTTAGAAATGGCCAAAAAGGCTTTAAAGCAGGTTAGAGATGTGTGTGCAATGGTTAGAAATGGCAAAAATGGGTTAAAGCAGGTAAGAAATGGGGAAAAGTTGGTTAGAAAGGGAAGAGAAAAAACCTTCAAACGAGTGGAAAGTTGGCAAAAATCGTTCAGGTAGAGCAAAAAAGGCTTAAAAAGGGTTAGAGCTGAGGAAAAATGGGTTATAAATGGCCAAAAGCGGCTTAAAGGTGGTTAGATAGGGGTAAAACTGGGGTAGGAATGGCCAAAAATTTGCTTAAAATGGGTTAGAAGTTTGCAAAACTGTGCTAGAAATGGCCCAAAAGGTTTAAATTGGGACAGAAATGGTGAAAAATGGCTTAAAATGAGTTAGGAGTGAGCAAAAATGGGTTAGATATAGCCGAAAACGGTTTAAATCGTGTGAGAAACAGGCAAAAAATGAGTTAGAAAAGAACTAAAAATGGCTTAAAACGGGTTGAGAGCGAGAAAACATCGTGTAGAAAGAGGCAAAAATGGCTTTAAAAGGGTTAGAGATGTGCAAAAATGGGTTAGAAATGGCAAAAAAAATGGCTTAAAAGGGCTTATAGATGTGCCAAAAATGGTTGGAAATGGCCAAAAATGCTTTAAAGCAGGTTAGAGATGTGTAAAAGTGGGTTAGAAATGGCCTAAAATGGATTAAAGCGGGTAATAATGGGAGAAACTGTGTTAGAAACAGAAAAAAAAAAAAAGCTTAATAAGAGTTGAAGGAGGGCAAAAATGGTTAAGGTATAGCCAAAAAAGGCTTAAAAAGGTTAGAGATATGCAAAAACTGGGATAGAAATGGCCAAAAGGCTTTAAAGCAGGTTAGAGATGTGCAAAAACTGGTCAGAAATGGCCAAAAATGGATAAAGCGGGAGAGAAATGGGAAAAACTGCATTAGAAACAGAAAAAAAGCATAAAAAGTTTGAATGAGGGAAAAAATGGTGAAGATATAGCCCAAAAAGGCTTAAAAAGGATTAGAGATGTGCAAAAATGGATAGAAATTGCCAAAAAACTCTTTAAAATGTGTTAGAAATGGAGAAAAATGGGTTAGAAATGGACAAAAAATGGATAAGAAATGGCCAAAATTTACTTAAAAGGGGTTAGAGATGTGCAAAAATGAGTTAGAAATGGACAAGAATAGCATAAACCAGGTTAAGAATGGCAAAAATGGGTTAGAAATGGCCAAAAAGGCTTTAAAGCAGGTAAGAGATGTGTAAAAAAAAAAAAAAAAAATGGTTAGAAGTGGCAAAAAATGGATTAAAGATGGTGAGAAATGCAGAAAACTGGGTTAGAAACAGAAAAAAAAATAGCATAAACCGTGTTGAAAGTGGGGGAGCAATGCGTTTAGAAAGAACCAAAAATGGCTTTAAAAGGGTTAGAGATTTGCAGAAATGGAATAGAAATGGCCAAAATTTATTTAAAAAGCCTCAAAAATGGACAAAAATGCATTAGAAATGGCCAAAACCGGCTTAAAAGGGTTAGAGGTATGCGAGAACGGTTTAGAGAAAAAGCCAAATTAGGCTTAAAAGGGGCTAGAGATGAGCAAAAAAGGGTTAGAAATGGCCAAAAATAGCTTAAAATGGGTTAGATATAGCCAAAAAAGGGTTAAAATGGGTTAGTAGTGGGTAAAAAAGGGTTAGATGTAGCCGAAAATGGCATAAAACGTGTGAGAACTGGCCAAAAATGGGTCAGAAAAGAAAAAAAAATGCTTATAATTACTTGAATGCGGAAGAGAGTGTTTTAGAAAGAGCCAAAAACGGCTTTAAAAGGGTTAGATGTATGCAAAAATGGGTTACAAATGGCCAAAACGCCTTAAAATGGGATAGAAATAGTGAAAAATGGCTTAAAATGTGTTAGAAGTGTGTAAAAATGGTTTAGATAAACCCAAAAATGGTTTAAATCGTGTGAGCAATGGGCAAAAAATGAGTTAGAAAAGGAAAGAAAAACGGCTTAAACCAGGTTGAAAGTCAGAGAAAATGGTGTAGAAAGACCCAAACGTGGCTTTAATAGGGCTAGAGATTAGCAGAAATGGGTTAGAAATGGCAAACAATGGCTTAAAGAGGTTAGAGATGTGCCAGAAATGGTTAGAATGGCCAAAACTGCTTTAAAGCAGGTTAGAGATGTGCAAAAATGGGCTAGAAATGGCCAAAAATGATTCAAGTGGGTAAAGAAATGGGGAAAACTGGGGTTAGAAACAGAAAAAAAACTAGCTTTAAAACGGGTGGAAAGTGGGCAAAAATGGTTTAGAAAGAGTCAAAAATGCATTAAAAGGGTTCTAGACACGCAAAAATGGGATAGAAATGGCCAAAAATGATTTAAAACGGGTTAGAAATGTTCAAAAATTGGATTAGAAATGGCCAAAACCGGTTTAAAAAGGGTTAGAGGTAAGCAGAGATGAGTGAGAAATAGCCAAAACCGGCTTAAAAAAGGTTAGAGATGTGCAAAAATGGGTCAGAAATGACCAAAGCTGGCTTAAAAATGGGTTAGAAACGGCCAAAAAAGCTTTAAAGCGGGTTAGAGATGTGCGAAAACGGGTTAGAAATGGCCTAAGTTGGCCAAAAGCGGGTTAGAAATGGCCAAAAAGGCTTTAAAGCAGGTTAGAGATGTGTGTGCAATGGTTAGAAATGGCAAAAATGGGTTAAAGCAGGTAAGAAATGGGGAAAAGTTGGTTAGAAAGGGAAGAGAAAAAACCTTCAAACGAGTGGAAAGTTGGCAAAAATCGTTCAGGTAGAGCAAAAAAGGCTTAAAACGGGTTTAGAGCTGAGGAAAAATGGGTTATAAATGGCCAAAAGCGGCTTAAAGGTGGTTAGATAGGGGTAAAACTGGGGTAGGAATGGCCAAAAATTGCTTAAAATGGGTTAGAAGTTTGCAAAACTGTGCTAGAAATGGCCCAAAAGGTTTAAATTGGGACAGAAATGGTGAAAAATGGCTTAAAATGAGTTAGGAGTGAGCAAAAATGGGTTAGATATAGCCGAAAACGGTTTAAATCGTGTGAGAAACAGGCAAAAAATGAGTTAGAAAAGAACTAAAAATGGCTTAAAACGGGTTGAGAGCGAGAAAACATCGTGTAGAAAGAGGCAAAAATGGCTTTAAAAGGGTTAGAGATGTGCAAAAATGGGTTAGAAATGGCAAAAAAATGGCTTAAAAGGGCTTATAGATGTGCCAAAAATGGTTGGAAATGGCCAAAAATGCTTTAAAGCAGGTTAGAGATGTGTAAAAGTGGGTTAGAAATGGCCTAAAATGGATTAAAGCGGGTAATAATTGGGAGAAACTGTGTTAGAAACAGAAAAAAAAAAAAAAGCTTAATAAGAGTTGAAGGAGGGCAAAAATGGTTAAGGTATAGCCAAAAAAGGCTTAAAAAGGGTTAGAGATATGCAAAAACTGGGATAGAAATGGCCAAAAAGGCTTTAAAGCAGGTTAGAGATGTGCAAAAACTGGTCAGAAATGGCCAAAAATGGATTAAAGCGGGGAGAGAAATGGGAAAAACTGCATTAGAAACAGAAAAAAAGCATAAAAAGTTTTGAATGAGGGAAAAAATGGTGAAGATATAGCCCAAAAAGGCTTAAAAAGGATTAGAGATGTGCAAAAATGGGATAGAAATGGCCAAAAACTCTTAAAAATGTGTTAGAAATGGAGAAAAATGGGTTAGAAATGGACAAAAAATGGATAAGAAATGGCCAAAATTTACTTAAAAGGGGTTAGAGATGTGCAAAAATGAGTTAGAAAATGGCCAAGAATGGCATAAAACAGGTTAAGAATGGCCAAAAATGGGTTAGAAATGGCCAAAAAGGCTTTAAAGCAGGTAAGAGATGTGTAAAAAAAAAAAAAAAAAATGGTTAGAAGTGGCAAAAAAATGGATTAAAGATGGTGAGAAATGCAGAAAACTGGGTTAGAAACGGAAAAAAAAATAGCATAAACCGTGTTGAAAGTGGGGAGAAATGGTTTAGAAAGAACCAAAAATGGCTTTAAAAGGGTTAGAGATTGCAGAAATGGAATAGAAATGGCCAAAATTTATTTAAAAAGCCTCAAAAATGGACAAAAATGCATTAGAAATGGCCAAAACCGGCTTAAAAGGGTTAGAGGTATGCGAGAACGGTTTAGAAAAAGCCAAATTAGGCTTAAAAGGGGCTAGAGATGAGCAAAAAAGGGTTAGAAATGGCCAAAAATAGCTTAAATGGGTTAGATATAGCCAAAAAAGGGTTAAAATGGGTTAGTAGTGGGTAAAAAAAGGGTTAGATGTAGCCGAAAATGGCATAAAACGTGTGAGAACTGGGCCAAAAATGGGTCAGAAAAGAAAAAAAAATGCTGATAATTACTTGAATGCGGAAGAGAGTGTTTTAGAAAGAGCCAAAAACGGCTTTAAAAGGGTTAGATGTATGCAAAAATGGGTTACAATGGCCAAAAACGCCTTAAAATGGGATAGAAATAGTGAAAAAATGGCTTAAAATGTGTTAGAAGTGTGTAAAAATGGTTTAGATAAACCCAAAAATGGTTAAATCGTGTGAGCAATGGGCAAAAAATGAGTTAGAAAAGGAAAGAAAAACGGCTTAAACCAGGTTGAAAGTCAGAGAAAAATGGTGTAGAAAGACCCAAACGTGTCTTTAAAAGGGCTAGAGATGAGCAGAAATGGGTTAGAAATGGCAAAGAATGGCTTAAAAGAGGTTAGAGATGTGCCAGAAATGGTTTAGAAATGGCCAAAACTGCTTTAAAGCAGGTTAGAGATGTGCAAAAATGGGCTAGAAATGGCCAAAAATGGATTCAAGTGGGTAAAGAAATGGGGAAAAACTGGTGTTAGAAACAGAAAAAAAACTAGCTTAAAACGGGTGGAAAGTGGGCAAAAATGGTTTAGAAAGAGTCAAAAATGCATTAAAAGGGTTCTAGACACGCAAAAATGGGATAGAAATGGCCAAAAATGATTTAAAACGGGTTAGAAATGTTCAAAAATTGGATTAGAAATGGCCAAAACCGGTTTAAAAAGGGTTAGAGGTAAGCAGAGATGAGTGAGAAATAGCCAAAACCGGCTTAAAAAAGGTTAGAGATGTGCAAAAATGGGTCAGAAATGACCAAAGCTGGCTTAAAATGGGTTAGAAACGGCCAAAAAAGCTTTAAAGCGGGTTAGAGATGTGCGAAAACGGGTTAGAAATGGCCTAAGTTGGCCAAAAGCGGGTTAGAAATGGCCAAAAAGGCTTTAAAGCAGGTTAGAGATGTGTGTGCAATGGTTAGAAATGGCAAAAATGGGTTAAAGCAGGTAAGAAATGGGGAAAAGTTGGTTAGAAAGGGAAGAGAAAAAACCTTCAAACGAGTGGAAAGTTGGCAAAAATCGTTCAGGTAGAGCAAAAAAGGCTTAAAAAGGGTTAGAGCTGAGGAAAAATGGGTTATAAATGGCCAAAAGCGGCTTAAAGGTGGTTAGATAGGGGTAAAACTGGGGTAGGAATGGCCAAAAATTGCTTAAAATGGGTTAGAAGTTTGCAAAACTGTGCTAGAAATGGCCCAAAAGGTTTAAAATTGGGACAGAAATGGTGAAAAATGGCTTAAAATGAGTTAGGAGTGAGCAAAAATGGGTTAGATATAGCCGAAAACGGTTTAAATCGTGTGAGAAACAGGCAAAAAATGAGTTAGAAAAGAACTAAAAATGGCTTAAAACGGGTTGAGAGCGAGAAAACATCGTGTAGAAAGAGGCAAAAATGGCTTTAAAAGGGTTAGAGATGTGCAAAAATGGGTTAGAAATGGCAAAAAAAATGGCTTAAAAGGGCTTATAGATGTGCCAAAAATGGTTGGAAATGGCCAAAAATGCTTTAAAGCAGGTTAGAGATGTGTAAAAGTGGGTTAGAAATGGCCTAAAATGGATTAAAGCGGGTAATAATTGGGAGAAACTGTGTTAGAAACAGAAAAAAAAAAAAGCTTAATAAGAGTTGAAGGAGGGCAAAAATGGTTAAGGTATAGCCAAAAAAGGCTTAAAAAGGGTTAGAGATATGCAAAAACTGGGATAGAAATGGCCAAAAAGGCTTTAAAGCAGGTTAGAGATGTGCAAAAAACTGGTCAGAAATGGCCAAAAATGGATTAAAGCGGGAGAGAAATGGGAAAAAACTGCATTAGAAACAGAAAAAAAGCATAAAAAGTTTGAATGAGGGAAAAAATGGTGAAGATATAGCCCAAAAAGGCTTAAAAAGGATTAGAGATGTGCAAAAATGGGATAGAAATTGCCAAAAACTCTTTAAAATGTGTTAGAAATGGAGAAAAATGGGTTAGAAATGGACAAAAAATGGATAAGAAATGGCCAAAATTTACTTAAAAGGGGTTAGAGATGTGCAAAAATGAGTTGAAAATGGACAAGAATAGCATAAACCAGGTTAAGAATGGCCAAAAATGGGTTAGAAATGGCCAAAAAGGCTTTAAAGCAGGTAAGAGATGTGTAAAAAAAAAAAAAAAAAATGGTTAGAAGTGGCAAAAAAATGGATTAAAGATGGTGAGAAATGCAGAAAACTGGGTTAGAAACAGAAAAAAAAATAGCATAAACCGTGTTGAAA
The DNA here is from genome assembly GCF_037157495.1 of Lathamus discolor. NCBI lineage: Eukaryota > Metazoa > Chordata > Aves > Psittaciformes > Psittacidae > Lathamus > Lathamus discolor. The sequence continues at coordinate 128,668 of NW_027069159.1, forward strand.
GTGGGGAGAAATGGTTTAGAAAGAACCAAAAATGGCTTTAAAAGGGTTAGAGATTTGCAGAAATGGAATAGAAATGGCCAAAATTTATTTAAAAAGCCTCAAAAATGGACAAAAATGCATTAGAAATGGCCAAAACCGGCTTAAAAGGGTTAGAGGTATGCGAGAACGGTTTAGAAAAAGCCAAATTAGGCTTAAAAGGGGCTAGAGATGAGCAAAAAAGGGTTAGAAATGGCCAAAAATAGCTTAAAATGGGTTAGATATAGCCAAAAAAGGGTTAAAATGGGTTAGTAGTGGGTAAAAAAGGGTTAGATGTAGCCGAAAATGGCATAAAACGTGTGAGAACTGGGCCAAAAATGGGTCAGAAAAGAAAAAAAAATGCTTATAATTACTTGAATGCGGAAGAGAGTGTTTTAGAAAGAGCCAAAAACGGCTTTAAAAGGGTTAGATGTATGCAAAAATGGGTTACAAATGGCCAAAAACGCCTTAAAATGGGATAGAAATAGTGAAAAATGGCTTAAAATGTGTTAGAAGTGTGTAAAAATGGTTTAGATAAACCCAAAAATGGTTTAAATCGTGTGAGCAATGGGCAAAAAATGAGTTAGAAAAGGAAAGAAAAACGGCTTAAACCAGGTTGAAAGTCAGAGAAAATGGTGTAGAAAGACCCAAACGTGGCTTTAAAAGGGCTAGAGATTAGCAGAAATGGGTTAGAAATGGCAAACAATGGCTTAAAAGAGGTTAGAGATGTGCCAGAAATGGTTAGAAATGGCCAAAACTGCTTTAAAGCAGGTTAGAGATGTGCAAAAATGGGCTAGAAATGGCCAAAAATGGATTCAAGTGGGTAAAGAAATGGGGAAAACTGGGTTAGAAACAGAAAAAAAAACTAGCTTAAAACGGGTGGAAAGTGGGCAAAAATGGTTTAGAAGAGTCAAAAATGCATTAAAAGGGTTCTAGACACGCAAAAATGGGATAGAAATGGCCAAAAATGATTTAAAACGGGTTAGAAATGTTCAAAAATTGGATTAGAAATGGCCAAAACCGGTTTAAAAAGGGTTAGAGGTAAGCAGAGATGAGTGAGAAATAGCCAAAACCGGCTTAAAAAAGGTTAGAGATGTGCAAAAATGGGTCAGAAATGACCAAAGCCTGGCTTAAAATGGGTTAGAAACGGCCAAAAAAGCTTTAAAGCGGGTTAGAGATGTGCGAAAACGGGTTAGAAATGGCCTAAGTTGGCCAAAAGCGGGTTAGAAATGGCCAAAAAGGCTTTAAAGCAGGTTAGAGATGTGTGTGCAATGGTTAGAAATGGCAAAAATGGGTTTAAAGCAGGTAAGAAATGGGGAAAAGTTGGTTAGAAAGGGAAGAGAAAAAACCTTCAAACGAGTGGAAAGTTGGCAAAAATCGTTCAGGTAGAGCAAAAAAGGCTTAAAAAGGGTTAGAGCTGAGGAAAAATGGGTTATAAATGGCCAAAAGCGGCTTAAAGGTGGTTAGATAGGGGTAAAACTGGGGTAGGAATGGCCAAAAATTGCTTAAAATGGGTTAGAAGTTTGCAAAACTGTGCTAGAAATGGCCCAAAAGGTTTTAAATTGGGACAGAAATGGTGAAAAATGGCTTAAAATGAGTTAGGAGTGAGCAAAAATGGGTTAGATATAGCCGAAAACGGTTTAAATCGTGTGAGAAACAGGCAAAAAATGAGTTAGAAAAGAACTAAAATGGCTTAAAACGGGTTGAGAGCGAGAAAACATCGTGTAGAAAGAGGCAAAAATGGCTTTAAAAGGGTTAGAGATGTGCAAAAATGGGTTAGAAATGGCAAAAAAAATGGCTTAAAAGGGCTTATAGATGTGCCAAAAATGGTTGGAAATGGCCAAAAATGCTTTAAAGCAGGTTAGAGATGTGTAAAAGTGGGTTAGAAATGGCCTAAAATGGATTAAAGCGGGTAATAATTGGGAGAAACTGTGTTAGAAACAGAAAAAAAAAAAAAGCTTAATAAGAGTTGAAGGAGGGCAAAAATGGTTAAGGTATAGCCAAAAAAGGCTTAAAAAGGGTTAGAGATATGCAAAAACTGGGATAGAAATGGCCAAAAAGGCTTTAAAGCAGGTTAGAGATGTGCAAAAACTGGTCAGAAATGGCCAAAAATGGATTAAAGCGGGAGAGAAATGGGAAAAAACTGCATTAGAAACAGAAAAAAAGCATAAAAAGTTTTGAATGAGGGAAAAAATGGTGAAGATATAGCCCAAAAAGGCTTAAAAAGGATTAGAGATGTGCAAAAATGGGATAGAAATGGCCAAAAACTCTTAAAAATGTGTTAGAAATGGAGAAAAATGGGTTAGAAATGGACAAAAAATGGATAAGAAATGGCCAAAATTTACTTAAAAGGGGTTAGAGATGTGCAAAAATGAGTTAGAAATGGCCAAGAATGGCATAAAACAGGTTAAGAATGGCCAAAAATGGGTTAGAAATGGCCAAAAAGGCTTTAAAGCAGGTAAGAGATGTGTAAAAAAAAAAAAAAAAAATGGTTAGAAGTGGCAAAAAAATGGATTAAAGATGGTGAGAAATGCAGAAAACTGGGTTAGAAACGGAAAAAAAAAATAGCATAAACCGTGTTGAAAGTGGGGAGAAATGGTTTAGAAAGAACCAAAAATGGCTTTAAAAGGGTTAGAGATTTGCAGAAATGGAATAGAAATGGCCAAAATTTATTTAAAAAGCCTCAAAAATGGACAAAAATGCATTAGAAATGGCCAAAACCGGCTTAAAAGGGTTAGAGGTATGCGAGAACGGTTTAGAAAAAGCCAAATTAGGCTTAAAAGGGGCTAGAGATGAGCAAAAAAGGGTTAGAAATGGCCAAAAATAGCTTAAAATGGGTTAGATATAGCCAAAAAAGGGTTAAAATGGGTTAGTAGTGGGTAAAAAAGGGTTAGATGTAGCCGAAAATGGCATAAAACGTGTGAGAACTGGGCCAAAAATGGGTCAGAAAAGAAAAAAAAATGCTTATAATTACTTGAATGCGGAAGAGAGTGTTTTAGAAAGAGCCAAAAACGGCTTTAAAAGGGTTAGATGTATGCAAAAATGGGTTACAAATGGCCAAAAACGCCTTTAAAATGGGATAGAAATAGTGAAAAATGGCTTAAAATGTGTTAGAAGTGTGTAAAAATGGTTTAGATAAACCCAAAAATGGTTTAAATCGTGTGAGCAATGGGCAAAAAATGAGTTAGAAAAGGGAAAGAAAAACGGCTTAAACCAGGTTGAAAGTCAGAGAAAATGGTGTAGAAAGACCCAAACGTGTCTTTAAAAGGGCTAGAGATGAGCAGAAATGGGTTAGAAATGGCAAAGAATGGCTTAAAAGAGGTTAGAGATGTGCCAGAAATGGTTAGAAATGGCCAAAACTGCTTTAAAGCAGGTTAGAGATGTGCAAAAATGGGCTAGAAATGGCCAAAAATGGATTCAAGTGGGTAAAGAAATGGGGGAAAACTGGGTTAGAAACAGAAAAAAAAACTAGCTTAAAACGGGTGGAAAGTGGGCAAAAATGGTTTAGAAAGAGTCAAAAAATGCATTAAAAGGGTTCTAGACACGCAAAAATGGGATAGAAATGGCCAAAAATGATTTAAAACGGGTTAGAAATGTTCAAAAATTGGATTAGAAATGGCCAAAACCGGTTTAAAAAGGGTTAGAGGTAAGCAGAGATGAGTGAGAAATAGCCAAAACCGGCTTAAAAAAGGTTAGAGATGTGCAAAAATGGGTCAGAAATGACCAAAGCTGGCTTAAAATGGGTTAGAAACGGCCAAAAAAGCTTTAAAGCGGGTTAGAGATGTGCGAAAACGGGTTAGAAATGGCCTAAGTTGGCCAAAAGCGGGTTAGAAATGGCCAAAAAGGCTTTAAAGCAGGTTAGAGATGTGTGTGCAATGGTTAGAAATGGCAAAAAATGGGTTAAAGCAGGTAAGAAATGGGGAAAAGTTGGTTAGAAAGGGAAGAGAAAAAACCTTCAAACGAGTGGAAAGTTGGCAAAAATCGTTCAGGTAGAGCAAAAAAGGCTTAAAAAGGGTTAGAGCTGAGGAAAAATGGGTTATAAATGGCCAAAAGCGGCTTAAAGGTGGTTAGATAGGGGTAAAACTGGGGTAGGAATGGCCAAAAATTGCTTAAAATGGGTTAGAAGTTTGCAAAACTGTGCTAGAAATGGCCCAAAAGGTTTAAATTGGGACAGAAATGGTGAAAAATGGCTTAAAATGAGTTAGGAGTGAGCAAAAATGGGTTAGATATAGCCGAAAACGGTTTAAATCGTGTGAGAAACAGGCAAAAAATGAGTTAGAAAAGAACTAAAAATGGCTTAAAACGGGTTGAGAGCGAGAAAACATCGTGTAGAAAGAGGCAAAAATGGCTTTAAAAGGGTTAGAGATGTGCAAAAATGGGTTAGAAATGGCAAAAAAATGGCTTAAAAGGGCTTATAGATGTGCCAAAAATGGTTGGAAATGGCCCAAAATGCTTTTAAAGCAGTTTAGAGATGTGTAAAAGTGGGTTAGAAATGGCCAAAAAGGATTAAAGCGGGTAATAATTGGGAGAAACTGTGTTAGAAACAGAAAAAAAAAAAAAAGCTTAATAAGAGTTGAAGGAGGGCAAAAATGGTTAAGGTATAGCCAAAAAAGGCTTAAAAAGGGTTAGAGATATGCAAAAACTGGGATAGAAATGGCCAAAAAGGCTTTAAAGCAGGTTAGAGATGTGCAAAAACTGGTCAGAAATGGCCAAAAATGGATTAAAGCGGGAGAGAAATGGGAAAAACTGCATTAGAAACAGAAAAAAAGCATAAAAAGTTTTGAATGAGGGAAAAAATGGTGAAGATATAGCCCAAAAAGGCTTAAAAAGGATTAGAGATGTGCAAAAATGGGATAGAAATTGCCAAAAACTCTTTAAAATGTGTTAGAAATGGAGAAAAATGGGTTAGAAATGGACAAAAAATGGATAAGAAATGGCCAAAATTTACTTAAAAGGGGTTAGAGATGTGCAAAAATGAGTTAGAAATGGCCAAGAATGGCATAAAACAGGTTAAGAATGGCCAAAATGGGTTAGAAATGGCCAAAAAGGCTTTAAAGCAGGTAAGAGATGTGTAAAAAAAAAAAAAAAAAAATGGTTAGAAGTGGCAAAAAAATGGATTAAAGATGGTGAGAAATGCAGAAAACTGGGTTAGAAACGGAAAAAAAAATAGCATAAACCGTGTTGAAAGTGGGGAGAATGGTTTAGAAAGAACCAAAAATGGCTTTAAAAGGGTTAGAGATTTGCAGAAATGGAATAGAAATGGCCAAAATTTATTTAAAAAGCCTCAAAAATGGACAAAAATGCATTAGAAATGGCCAAAACCGGCTTAAAAGGGTTAGAGGTATGCGAGAACGGTTTAGAAAAAGCCAAATTAGGCTTAAAAGGGGCTAGAGATGAGCAAAAAAGGGTTAGAAATGGCCAAAAATAGCTTTAAAATGGGTTAGATATAGCCAAAAAAGGGTTAAAATGGGTTAGTAGTGGGTAAAAAAGGGTTAGATGTAGCCGAAAATGGCATAAAACGTGTGAGAACTGGGCCAAAAATGGGTCAGAAAAGAAAAAAAAATGCTGATAATTACTTGAATGCGGAAGAGAGTGTTTTAGAAAGAGCCCAAAACGGCTTTAAAAGGGTTAGATGTATGCAAAAATGGGTTAGAAATGGCCAAAAACGCCTTAAAATGGGATAGAAATAGTGAAAAATGGCTTAAAATGTGTTAGAAGTGTGTAAAAATGGTTTAGATAAACCCAAAAATGGTTTAAATCGTGTGAGCAATGGGCAAAAAATGAGTTAGAAAAGGAAAGAAAAACGGCTTAAACCAGGTTGAAAGTCAGAGAAAATGGTGTAGAAAGACCCAAACGTGGCTTTAAAAGGGCTAGAGATGAGCAGAAATGGGTTAGAAATGGCAAAGAATGGCTTAAAAGAGGTTAGAGATGTGCCAGAAATGGTTAGAAATGGCCAAAACTGCTTTAAAGCAGGTTAGAGATGTGCAAAAATGGGCTAGAAATGGCCAAAAATGGATTCAAGTGGGTAAAGAAATGGGGAAAACTGGGTTAGAAACAGAAAAAAACTAGCTTAAAACGGGTGGAAAGTGGGCAAAAATGGTTTAGAATGAGTCAAAAATGCATTAAAAGGGTTCTAGACACGCAAAAATGGGATAGAAATGGCCAAAAATGATTTAAAACGAGTTAGAAATGTTCAAAAATTGGATTAGAAATGGCCAAACCCGGTTTAAAAAGGGTTAGAGGTAAGCAGAGATGAGTGAGAAATAGCCAAAACCGGCTCAAAAAAGGGTAGAGATGTGCAAAAATGGGTCAGAAATGACCAAAGCTGGCTTAAAATGGGTTAGAAACGGCCAAAAAAGCTTTAAAGCGGGTTAGAGATGTGCGAAAACGGGTTAGAAATGGCCTAAGTTGGCCAAAAGCGGGTTAGAAATGGCCAAAAAGGCTTTAAAGCAGGTTAGAGATGTGTGTGCAATGGTTAGAAATGGCAAAAATGGGTTAAAGCAGGTAAGAAATGGGGAAAAGTTGGTTAGAAAGGGAAGAGAAAAAACCTTCAAACGAGTGGAAAGTTGGCAAAAATCGTTCAGGTAGAGCAAAAAAGGCTTAAAAAGGGTTAGAGCTGAGGAAAAATGGGTTATAAATGGCCAAAAGCGGCTTAAAGGTGGTTAGATAGGGGTAAAACTGGGGTAGGAATGGCCAAAAATTGCTTAAAATGGGTTAGAAGTTTGCAAAACTGTGCTAGAAATGGCCCAAAAGGTTTAGACAGAAATGGTGAAAAATGGCTTAAAATGAGTTAGGAGTGAGCAAAAATGGGTTAGATATAGCCGAAAACGGTTTAAATCGTGTGAGAAACAGGCAAAAAATGAGTTAGAAAAGAACTAAAAATGGCTTAAAACGGGTTGAGAGCGAGAAAACATCGTGTAGAAAGAGGCAAAAATGGCTTTAAAAGGTTAGAGATGTGCAAAAATGGGTTAGAAATGGCAAAAAAATGGCTTAAAAGGGCTTATAGATGTGCCAAAAATGGTTGGAAATGGCCCAAAATGCTTTAAAGCAGTTTAGAGATGTGTAAAAGTGGGTTAGAAATGGCCAAAAAAGGATTAAAGCGGGTAATAATTGGGAGAAACTGTGTTAGAAACAGAAAAAAAAAAAAAAGCTTAATAAGAGTTGAAGGAGGGCAAAAATGGTTAAGGTATAGCCAAAAAAA